>NW_027197260.1:0-60000 GCF_038502225.1 Cherax quadricarinatus | reverse complement strand
ACTTTGCACTTGGTGGGATTGAACTCCAGGAGCCAATTGCTGGACCAGTTCTGCAGCCTGTCCAGATCCCTTTGTAGTTCTGCCTGGTCTTCGATCGAGTGTATTCTTCTCATCAACTTCACGTCATCTGCAAACAGGGACACCTCAGAGTCTATTCCTTCCGTCATGTCGTTCACAAATACCAGGAACAGCACTGGTCCTAGGACTGACCCCTGCGGGACCCCGCTGGTCACAGGTGCCCACTCTGACACCTCGCCACGTACCATGACTCGCTGCTGTCTTCCTGACAAGTATTCCCTGATCCATTGTAGTGCCTTCCCTGTTATCCCTGCTTGGTCCTCCAGTTTTTGCACCAATCTCTTGTGTGGAACTGTGTCAAACGCCTTCTTGCAGTCCAAGAAAATGCAATCCACCCACCCCTCTCTCTCTTGTCTTACTGCTGTCACCATGTCATAGAAGTCCAGTAGGTTTGTGACACAGGATTTCCCGTCCCTGAAACCATGCTGGCTGCTGTTGATGAGATCATTCCTTTCTAGGTGTTCCACCACTCTTCTCCTGATAATCTTCTCCATGATTTTGCATACTATACATGTCAGTGACACTGGTCTGTAGTTTAATGCTTCATGTCTGTCTCCTTTTTTAAAGATTGGGACTACATTTGCTGTCTTCCATGCCTCAGGCAATCTCCCTGTTTCGATAGATGTATTGAATATTGTTGTTAGGGGTACACATAGCGCCTCTGCTCCCTCTCTCAATACCCATGGGGAGATGTTATCTGGCCCCATTGCCTTTGAGGTATCTAGCTCACTCAGAAGCCTCTTCACTTCTTCCTCGGTTGTGTGCACTGTGTCCAGCACTTGGTGGTGTGCCCCACCTCTCCGTCTTTCTGGAGTCCCTTCTGTCTCCTCTGTGAACACTTCTTTGAATCTCTTGTTGAGTTCTTCACATACTTCCCGGTCATTTCCTGTTGTCTCTCCTCCTTCCTTCCTTAGCCTGTGTGTGTGTGTGTGTCTGTGTGTGTGTTAGTTACCATTTTGTCCTACTCACATGTCGATTAGACACTAGGCCTGTTGTAGGTGTGTGTGTGTGTGTGTGTGTGTGTGTGTGTGTGTGTGTGTGGTGTGTGTGTGTGTGTGTGTGTGTGGTGTGTGTGTGTGTGTGTGTGTGTGTGTGTGTGTGTGTGTGTGTGTGTGTGTGTGTGTGTGTGTGTGTGTGTGTGTGTGTGTATGTATGTATGTGTGTGTGTGTGTGTGTGTCTGTGTTAGTTAGTTACTATTTTGTCCTAGGCACATGTCAATTAGACACTAGGCCTGTTGTAGGTGTGTGTGTGTGTTAGTTACCATTTTGTCCTAGGCACATGTCGATTAGACACTAGGCCTGTTGTAGGTGTGTAGGTGTGTGTGTGTGTGTGTGTGTGTGGGTGTGTGTGTGTGTGTATGTGTGTGTGTGTGTGTGTGTGTGTGTGTGTGTGTGTGTGTGTGTGTGTGTGTTAGTTACTATTTTGTCCTAGGCACATGTCGATTAGACACTAGGCCTGTTGTAGGTGTGTGTGTGTGTTAGTTACCATTTTGTCCTAGGCACATGTCGATTAGACACTAGGCCTGTTGTAGGTGTGTAGGTGTGTGTGTGTGTGTGTGTGTGTGTGTGTGTGTGTGTGTGTGTGTATGTGTGTGTGTGTGTGTGTGTGTGTGTGTGTGTGTGTGTGTGTGTGTGTGTGTGTGTGTGTGTGTGTGTGTGTGTGTGTGTGTGTGTGTGTGTGTGTGTGTCTGTGTGTGTGTGTGTCTGTGTGTGTGTGTCTGTGTGTGTGTGTCTGTGTGTGTGTGTCTTTGTGTGTGTGTGTCTGTGTGTGTGTGTCTGTGTGTGTGTGTCTGTGTGTGTGTGTGTGTGTGTGTGTGTGTGTGTGTGTGTGTGTGTGTGTGTGTGTGTGTGTGTGTGTGTGTGTGTCTGTGTGTGTGTGTGTGTGTGTCTGTGTGTGTGTGTGTGTGTTAGTTACCATTTACCATTTTGTCCTAGGCACATGTCGATTAGACACTAGGCCTGTGTGTGTGTGTGTGTGTGTGTGTGTGTCTGTGTGTCTATGTGTGTGTGTGTTAGTTAGTTAGTTACCATTTTGTCCTAGGCACATGTCGATTAGACACTAGGCCTGTGTGTGTGTGTGTGTGTGTGTGTGTGTGTGTGTGTGTGGGTGTGTGAGTGTGTGTGTGTGTGTGTGTGTGTGTGTGTGTGTGTGTGTGTGTGTGTGTGTGTGTGTGTGTGTGTGTGTGGGTGGGTGTGTGGGTGTGTGTGTGGGTGTGTGTGTGTGTGTGTATGGGTGTGTGTGTGTGTGTGGGTGTGTGTGTGTGTGTGGGTTTGTGTGTGGGTGTGGGTGTGGGGTGGGGGAGTTGTAAAGGGGAGAGATATGGGGAGAGGGAGAGTGATGAGGGGTGGAAAAAGAGTGGGAAGGGAGCTATAGGGAGAGAAAGGGTGTATGGAGAGAGAGAGGAAGGATTAGAGAGTCGAAAGGGGGAAGTGAGGGAGAGGAAGAGGAAAGGGAGAGGAAAGGAGAGCGAGAGAGAGAGAGAGAGAGAGAGAGAGAGAGAGAGAGAGAGAGAGAGAGAGAGAGAGAGAGAGAGAGAGAGAGAGAGAGAGAGAGAGAGAGAGAGAGAGCTAGCTCTTAGAGCTTTTAGCTTGTCAATAAATTTAGGAATCCTTTACCTGTAAATAGCTTGTCAATAAAGCTAGGGTTCCTTAGCCTAACCTTGTCAAACCCTGTGTATAAAACAAAGTGCTGGGCAAAGGACAGTGAGCTTTATCATACGTGTGTGCTCGTGTGAACGTTAGTTATGGGTCTGAGTGCGTGTGTGGACTTGCGTGCGTGTTACGCATGCGTGTGAGCGTTCAGAATGTTTGCAAGGTTCGTGTGCACATGTGATTCACTGACCTGACTTTGATCTGATGCTCACCCAGCCTCCTACATGCTAGTTCCGTCTATGTTTAAACTTCTTCCTAGATTCCTCGCTGCCTAGTGTGTGTGTGAGAGAGTGAGACTGCTCCTGGAAAAAAACCCTCCCTGCTGACTCCTTCTTGGCCAATGTACCTCTGAATGATGCCAAGTCTACTCTCACTTCTACAAGTGCCTGAAGAAACACACGTGTGTGTGTGTGTGTGTGTGTGTGTGTGTGTACTCACCTAGTTGTACTCACCTAGTTGAGGTTGCGGGGGTCGAGTCCGAGCTCCTGGCCCCGCCTCTTCACTGATCGCTACTAGGTCACTCTCCCTGAGCCGTGAGCTTTATCATACCTCTGCTTAAAGCTATGTATGGATCCTGCCTCCACTACATCGCTTCCCAAACTATTCCACTTACTGACTACTCTGTGGCTGAAGAAATACTTCCTAACTTCCCTGTGATTCATCTGTGTCTTCAGCTTCCAACTGTGTCCCTTTGTTACTGTGTCCAATCTCTGGAACATCCTGTCTTCGTCCACCTTGTCAATTCCTCTCAGTATTTTGTATGTCGTTATCATGTCCCCCCTCTCTCTCCTGTCCTCCAGTGTCGTCAGGTTGATTTCCCTTAACCTCTCCTCGTAGGACATACCTCTTAGCTCTGGGACTAGTCTTGTTGCAAACCTTTGCACTTTCTCTAGTTTCTTCACGTGCTTGGCTAGGTGTGGGTTCCAAACTGGTGCCGCATACTCCAATATGGGCCTAACGTACACGGTGTACAGGGTCCTGAATGATTCCTTATTAAGATGTCGGAATGCTGTTCTGAGGTTTGCTAGGCGCCCATATGCTGCAGCAGTTATTTGGTTGATGTGCGCTTCATGAGATGTGCCTGGTGGTATACTCACCCCAAGAACTTTTTCCTTGAGTGAGGTTTGTAGTCTCTGACCCCCTAGACTGTACTCCGTCTGCGGCCTTCTTTGCCCTTCCCCAATCTTCATGACTTTGCACTTGGTGGGATTGAACTCCAGGAGCCAATTGCTGGACCAGGTCTGCAGCCTGTCCAGATCCCTTTGTAGTTCTGCCTGGTCTTCGATCGAGTGAATTCTTCTCATCAACTTCACGTCATCTGCAAACAGGGAGACCTCAGAGTCTATTCCTTCCGTCATGTCGTTCACAAATACCAGAAACAGCACTGGTCCTAGGACTGACCCCTGCGGGACCCCGCTGGTCACAGGTGCCCACTCTGACACCTCGCCACGTACCATGACTCGCTGCTGTCTTCCTGACAAGTATTCCCTGATCCATTGTAGTGCCTTCCCTGTTATCCCTGCTTGGTCCTCCAGTTTTTGCACCAATCTCTTGTGTGGAACTGTGTCAAACGCCTTCTTGCAGTCCAAGAAAATGCAATCCACCCACCCCTCTCTCTCTTGTCTTACTGCTGTCACCATGTCATAGAACTCCAGTAGGTTTGTGACACAGGATTTCCCGTCCCTGAAACCATGTTGGCTGCTGTTGATGAGATCATTCCTTTCTAGGTGTTCCACCACTCTTCTCCTGATAATCTTCTCCATGATTTTGCATACTATACATGTCAGTGACACTGGTCTGTAGTTTAATGCTTCATGTCTGTCTCCTTTTTTAAAGATTGGGACTACATTTGCTGTCTTCCATGCCTCAGGCAATCTCCCTGTTTCGATAGATGTATTGAATATTGTTGTTAGGGGTACACATAGCACCTCTGCTCCCTCTCTCAATACCCATGGGGAGATGTTATCTGGCCCCATTGCCTTTGAGGTATCTAGCTCACTCAGAAGCCTCTTCACTTCTTCCTCGGTTGTGTGCACTGTGTCCAGCACTTGGTGGTGTGCCCCACCTCTCCGTCTTTCTGGAGTCCCTTCTGTCTCCTCTGTGAACACTTCTTTGAATCTCTTGTTGAGTTCTTCACATACTTCACGGTCATTTCTTGTTGTCTCTCCTCCTTCCTTCCTTAGCCTGATTACCTGGTCCTTGACTGTTGTTTTCCTCCTGATGTGGCTGTACAACAGTTTCGGGTCAGATTTGACTTTCGCTGCTATGTCATTTTCATATTGTCTTTGGGCCTCCCTTCTTATCTGTGCATATTCGTTTCTGGCTCTACGACTGTTCTCCTTATTCTCCTGGGTCCTTTGCCTTCTATATTTCTTCCATTCCCTAGCACACTTGGTTTTTGCCTCCCTGCACCTTTGGGTAAACCATGGGCTCATCCTGGCTTTTTCATTAATCCTGTTACCCTTGGGTACAAACCTCTCCTCAGCCTCCTTGCATTTTGTTGCTACATTTTCCATCATCTCATTAACTGGCTTCCCTGCCAGTTCTCTGTCCCACTGAACCCCGTTCAGGTAGTTCCTCATTCCTGTGTAGTCCCCTTTCTTGTAGTTTGGCTTCATTCGTCCTGGCCTTCCTGCTTCTCCCTCCACTTGTAGCTCTACTGTGTATTCGAAGCTTAAAACCACATGGTCACTGGCCCCAAGGGGTCTTTCATATGTGATGTCCTCGATATCTGCACTACTCAAGGTGAATACTAAGTCCAGCCTTGCTGGTTCATCCTCTCCTCTCTCTCGTGTAGTGTCCCTTACGTGTTGGCACATGAAGTTTTCCAGTACCACCTCCATCATCTTAGCCCTCCATGTATCTTGGCCCCCATGTGGGTCCAAGTTCTCCCAATCGATGTCCTTGTGGTTAAAGTCACCCATGATCAGGAGCTTTGCCCTGCATGCTTGAGCTCTTCTGGCCACTCTAGCCAGTGTGTCAACCATCGCTCTATTGCTCTCGTCGTACTCTTGCCTTGGCCTCCTGCTGTTCTGTGGTGGGTTATACATCACTGCTATTACCACCTTGGGACCTCCAGAGTGAAGTGTTCCCACTATGTAATCACTTTCTTCTCCGCTGTCTCCTCTCTCCAGCTCATCAAAATTCCAGCGATTTTTGATCAGCAACGCCACTCCTCCACCCCCCCTGTTCCCTCTGTCTTTCCTCAGGATTTGGTATCCCGTTGGAAAGATGGCATCTGTTATCATACCTGTAAGCTTGGTTTCTATGATGTCCGGTGATGCTTCTTTGACTCTTTCATGCCACTCCTCCCACTTATTTGTTATTCCATCAGCGTTTGTGTACCATACCTTCAGTTTCCTTTCCAACACTGTGGTTTGGGGGGCCTGTGAGGGTTGGAGACCTGGTGGCATACTGTGGGAGTCTACAGCTCGGTGTTGGGTGGAGGCTGTGGGTATGGATTGTAGTGTGTGTTGGGATGGTGTGATAGGTTGTATTGTTCTGAGAATAGTTGTGTGTGCTTGCCCTTGCTGTTCTGTTCTGCTCTGACTGACCTCTGCTGGTTCCCTCCTTGTCTCTTTTCCTAGCTCCTTTCGCTTTTTGGTCCTCTCCCTCAGCTGCTGTCGTTCTGATTTTGTTCTGTCTCTGTCTAGGAACACCCTCTTGTACTCTTCCGAGTATTTCAATCGTGGTTTCTCTTGGAGGATCCTGTTCCGCACTGTTTCCGTGTGTGTGTGTGTGTGTGTGTGTGTGTGTGTGTGTGTGTGTGTGTGTGTGTGTGTGTGTGGGTAAGTGGGTATTTGCGTGTGCACGTTTGTGCTTGTACTGGTGGATCCCACATACTAGTTACCCGTCATCATTGCGCTAACTCACTAACAACTTAGTAAATGATTTCAACGTGACTTTCTGATAAATTATACTAACAAAGTATTTTATTCAATATATATTCTAATATTTTCTTATTAGTCAATTAAAAAACAAGTTATTATCAAATTCTGTTGAAATTTGAAGGTTGTATATTTAAATACAATAATTTAGATTGAAGGTAATTATTGAGAACGTTTGTCTTACTGAGTAGTTGTTGTGATCACTGGTGTTTGACAGTAGTTGTTGTGATCACTGGTGTTTGACAGTAGTTGTTGTGATCACTGGTGTTTGACAGTAGTTGTTGTGATCACTGGTGTTTGACAGTAGTTGTTGTGATCACTGGTGTTTGACAGTAGTTGTTGTGATCACTGGTGTTTGACAGTAGTTGTTGTGATCACTGGTGTTTGACAGTAGTTGTTGTGATCACTAGTGTATGACAGTAGTTGTTGTGATCACTGGTGTTTGACAGTAGTTGTTGTGATCACTGGTGTTTGACAGTAGTTGTTGTGATCACTGGTGTTTGACAGTAGTTGTTGTGATCACTGGTGTTTGACAGTAGTTGTTGTGATCACTGGTGTTTGACAGTAGTTGTTGTGATCACTGGTGTTTGACAGTAGTTGTTGTGATCACTAGTGTATGACAGTAGTTGTTGTGATCACTAGTGTATGACAGTAGTTGTTGTGATCACTAGTGTATGACAGTAGTTGTTGTGATCACTAGTGTATGACAGTAGTTGTTGTGATCACTAGTGTATGACAGTAGTTGTTGTGATCACTAGTGTATGACAGTAGTTGTTGTGATCACTGGTGTATGACAGTAGTTGTTGTGATCACTGGTGTTTGACAGTAGTTGTTGTGATCACTGGTGTTTGACAGTAGTTGTTGTGATCACTGGTGTTTGACAGTAGTTGTTGTGATCACTGGTGTTTGACAGTAGTTGTTGTGATCACTGGTGTTTGACAGTAGTTGTTGTGATCACTGGTGTTTGACAGTAGTTGTTGTGATCACTGGTGTTTGACAGTAGTTGTTGTGATCACTGGTGTTTGACAGTAGTTGTTGTGATCACTGGTGTTTGACAGTAGTTGTTGTGATCACTAGTGTATGACAGTAGTTGTTGTGATCACTAGTGTATGACAGTAGTTGTTGTGATCACTGGTGTATGACAGTAGTTGTTGTGATCACTGGTGTTTGACAGTAGTTGTTGTGATCACTAGTGTATGACAGTAGTTGTTGTGATCACTGGTGTTTGACAGTAGTTGTTGTGATCACTGGTGTATGACAGTAGTTGTTGTGATCACTAGTGTATGACAGAAGTTGTTGTGATCACTGGTGTTTGACAGTAGTTGTTGTGATCACTAGTGTATGACAGTAGTTGTTGTGATCACTAGTGTTTGACAGTAGTTGTTGTGATCACTGGTGTTTGACAGTAGTTGTTGTGATCACTGGTGTATGACAGTAGTTGTTGTGATCACTAGTGCATGACAGTAGTTGTTGTGATCACTGGTGTTTGACAGTAGTTGTTGTGATCACTGGTGTTTGACAGTAGTTGTTGTGATCACTGGTGTTTGACAGTAGTTGTTGTGATCACTGGTGTTTGACAGTAGTTGTTGTGATCACTAGTGTATGACAGTAGTTGTTGTGATCACTGGTGTATGACAGTAGTTGTTGTGATCACTAGTGTATGACAGTAGTTGTTGTGATCACTGGTGTATGACAGTAGTTGTTGTGATCACTAGTGTTTGACAGTAGTTGTTGTGATCACTGGTGTATGACAGTAGTTGTTGTGATCACTAGTGTTTGACAGTAGTTGTTGTGATCACTGGTGTTTGACAGTAGTTGTTGTGATCACTGGTGTATGACAGTAGTTGTTGTGATCACTAGTGTTTGACAGTAGTTGTTGTGATCACTGGTGTTTGACAGTAGTTGTTGTGATCACTAGTGTATGACAGTAGTTGTTGTGATCACTGGTGTTTGACTGTAGTTGTTGTGATCACTAGTGTATGACAGTAGTTGTTGTGATCACTGGTGTTTGACAGTAGTTGTTGTGATCACTGGTGTATGACAGTAGTTGTTGTGATCACTAGTAGTTGTTGTGATCACTGGTGTATGACAGTAGTTGTTGTGATCACTAGTGTTTGACAGTAGTTGTTGTGATCACTGGTGTATGACAGTAGTTGTTGTCATCACTGGTGTATGACAGTAGTTGTTGTGATCACTGGTGTATGACAGTAGTTGTTGTGATCACTGACAGTAGTTGTTGTGATCACTGGTGTTTGACAGTAGTAGTGTTGTGATCACTGGTGTTTGACAGTAGTTGTTGTGATCACTAGTGTATGACAGTAGTTGTTGTGATCACTGGTGTTTGACAGTAGTTGTTGTGATCACTGGTGTTTGACAGTAGTTGTTGTGATCACTGGTGTTTGACAGTAGTTGTTGTGATCACTGGTGTATGACAGTAGTTGTTGTGATCACTGGTGTTTGACAGTAGTTGTTGTGATCACTGGTGTTTGACAGTAGTTGTTGTGATCACTGGTGTATGACAGTAGTTGTTGTGATCACTGGTGTTTGACAGTAGTTGTTGTGATCACTGGTGTATGACAGTAGTTGTTGTGATCACTGGTGTTTGACAGTAGTTGTTGTCATCACTGGTGTTTGACAGTAGTTGTTGTGATCACTGGTGTTTGACAGTAGTTGTTGTGATCACTAGTGTATGACAGTAGTTGTTGTGATCACTGGTGTATGACAGTAGTTGTTGTGATCACTAGTGTATGACAGTAGTTGTTGTGATCACTGGTGTTTGACAGTAGTTGTTGTGATCACTGGTGTTTGACAGTAGTTGTTGTGATCACTGGTGTTTGACAGTAGTTGTTGTGATCACTGGTGTTTGACAGTAGTTGTTGTGATCACTAGTGTTTGACAGTAGTTGTTGTGATCACTTGTGTTTGACAGTAGTTGTTGTGATCACTGGTGTTTGACAGTAGTTGTTGTGATCACTAGTGTTTGACAGTAGTTGTTGTGATCACTGGTGTTTGACAGTAGTTGTTGTGATCACTGGTGTATGACAGTAGTTGTTGTGATCACTAGTGTATGACAGTAGTTGTTGTTATCACTGGTGTTTGACAGTAGTTGTTGTGATCACTAGTGTATGACAGTAGTTGTTGTGATCACTGCTGTATGACAGTAGTTGTTGTGATCACTAGTGTATGACAGTAATTGTTGTGATCACTGGTGTTTGACAGTAGTTGTTGTGATCACTGGTGTTTGACAGTAGTTGTTGTGATCACTGGTGTTTGACAGTAGTTGTTGTGATCACTGGTGTTTGACAGTAGTTGTTGTGATCACTAGTGTATGACAGTAGTTGTTGTGATCACTAGTGTATGACAGTAGTTGTTGTGATCACTAGTGTATGACAGTAGTTGTTGTGATCACTGGTGTTTGACAGTAGTTGTTGTGATCACTAGTGTTTGACAGTAGTTGTTGTGATCACTGGTGTTTGACAGTAGTTGTTGTGATCACTGGTGTTTGACAGTAGTTGTTGTGATCACTAGTGTATGACAGTAGTTGTTGTGATCACTGGTGTATGACAGTAGTTGTTGTGATCACTAGTGTATGACAGTAGTTGTTGTGATCACTAGTGTATGACAGTAGTTGTTGTGATCACTGGTGTATGACAGTAGTTGTTGTGATCACTGGTGTTTGACAGTAGTTGTTGTGATCACTGGTATTTGACAGTAGTTGTTGTGATCACTGGTGTATGACAGTAGTTGTTGTGATCACTGGTATTTGACAGTAGTTGTTGTGATCACTGGTGTTTGACAGTAGTTGTTGTGATCACTGGTATTTGACAGTAGTTGTTGTGATCACTGGTGTATGACAGTAGTTGTTGTGATCACTAGTGTATGACAGTAGTTGTTGTGATCACTGGTGTATGACAGTAGTTGTTGTGATCACTAGTGTATGACAGTAGTTGTTGTGATCACTGGTGTATGACAGTAGTTGTTGTGATCACTAGTGTATGACAGTAGTTGTTGTGATCACTGGTGTATGACAGTAGTTGTTGTGATCACTGGTGTTTGACAGTAGTTGTTGTGATCACTGGTGTTTGACAGTAGTTGTTGTGATCACTGGTGTTTGACAGTAGTTGTTGTGATCACTAGTGTATGACAGTAGTTGTTGTGATCACTGGTGTATGACAGTAGTTGTTGTGATCACTGGTGTATGACAGTAGTTGTTGTGATCACTGGTGTATGACAGTAGTTGTTGTGATCACTGGTGTATGACAGTAGTTGTTGTGATCACTGCTGTATGACAGTAGTTGTTGTGATCACTGGTGTATGACAGTAGTTGTTGTGATCACTGGTGTATGACAGTAGTTGTTGTGATCACTAGTGTATGACAGTAGTTGTTGTGATCACTGGTGTATGACAGTAGTTGTTGTGATCACTGGTGTTTGACAGTAGTTGTTGTGATCACTAGTGTATGACAGTAGTTGTTGTGATCACTAGTGTATGACAGTAGTTGTTGTGATCACTGGTGTTTGACAGTAGTTGTTGTGATCACTGGTGTATGACAGTAGTTGTTGTGATCACTAGTGTATGACAGTAGTTGTTGTGATCACTGGTGTTTGACAGTAGTTGTTGTGATCACTAGTGTTTGACAGTAGTTGTTGTGATCACTGGTGTTTGACAGTAGTTTTTGTGATCACTAGTGTATGACAGTAGTTGTTGTGATCACTAGTGTATGACAGTAGTTGGTGTGATCACTGGTGTATGACAGTAGTTGTTGTGATCACTGGTGTATGACAGTAGTTGTTGTGATCACTGGTATTTGACAGTAGTTGTTGTGATCACTGGTGTTTGACAGTAGTTGTTGTGATCACTGGTATTTGACAGTAGTTGTTGTGATCACTGGTGTATGACAGTAGTTGTTGTGATCGCTAGTGTATGACAGTAGTTGTTGTGATCACTGGTGTTTGACAGTTGTTGTGATCACTGGTATTTGACAGTAGTTGTTGTGATCACTAGTGTATGACAGTAGTTGTTGTGATCACTAGTGTATGACAGTAGTTGTTGTGATCACTGGTGTTTGACAGTAGTTGTTGTGATCACTGGTGTTTGACAGTAGTTGTTGTGATCGCTAGTGTATGACAGTAGTTGTTGTGATCACTGGTGTTTGACAGTAGTTGTTGTGATCACTGGTGTTTGACAGTAGTTGTTGTGATCACTGGTGTTTGACAGTAGTTGTTGTGATCACTGGTGTTTGACAGTAGTTGTTGTGATCACTGGTGTTTGACAGTAGTTGTTGTGATCACTGGTGTATGACAGTAGTTGTTGTGATCACTGGTGTTTGACAGTAGTTGTTGTGATCACTAGTGTATGACAGTAGTTGTTGTGATCACTGGTGTATGACAGTAGTTGTTGTGATCACTAGTGTATGACAGTAGTTGTTGTGATCATTGGTGTTTGACAGTAGTTGTTGTGATCACTGGTGTTTGACAGTAGTTGTTGTGATCACTGGTGTTTGACAGTAGTTGTTGTGATCACTAGTGTATGACAGTAGTTGTTGTGATCACTAGTGTATGACAGTAGTTGTTGTGATCACTGGTGTTTGACAGTAGTTGTTGTGATCACTAGTGTTTGACAGTAGTTGTTGTGATCACTGGTGTTTGACAGTAGTTGTTGTGATCACTGGTGTATGACAGTAGTTGTTGTGATCACTAGTGTATGACAGTAGTTGTTGTGATCACTGGTGTTTGACAGTAGTTGTTGTGATCACTAGTGTATGACAGTAGTTGTTGTGATCACTGGTGTATGACAGTAGTTGTTGTGATCACTGGTGTTTGACAGTAGTTGTTGTGATCACTGGTGTATGACAGTAGTTGTTGTGATCACTGGTGTTTGACAGTAGTTGTTGTGATCACTGGTGTATGACAGTAGTTGTTGTGATCACTGGTATTTGACAGTAGTTGTTGTGATCACTGGTGTTTGACAGTAGTTGTTGTGATCACTGGTGTTTGACAGTAGTTGTTGTGATCACTTGTGTATGACAGTAGTTGTTGTGATCACTGGTGTATGACAGTAGTTGTTGTGATCACTGGTGTATGACAGTAGTTGTTGTGATCACTGGTGTATGACAGTAGTTGTTGTGATCACTGGTGTATGACAGTAGTTGTTGTGATCACTGGTGTATGACAGTAGTTGTTGTGATCACTGGTGTATGACAGTAGTTGTTGTGATCACTGGTGTATGACAGTAGTTGTTGTGATCACTGTAGTTGTTGTGATCACTAGTGTATGACAGTAGTTGTTGTGATCACTGGTGTATGACAGTAGTTGTTGTGATCACTGGTGTTTGACAGTAGTTGTTGTGATCACTGTGTTTGAGAGTAGTTGTTGTGATCACTTGTGTTTGACAGTAGTTGTTGTGATCACTTGTGTATGACAGTAGTTGTTGTGATCACTTGTGTTTGACAGTAGTTGTTGTGATCACTGGTGTTTGACAGTAGTTGTTGTGATCACTAGTGTATGACAGTAGTTGTTGTGATCACTAGTGTATGACAGTAGTTGTTGTGATCACTGGTGTTTGACAGTAGTTGTTGTGATCACTGGTGTATGACAGTAGTTGTTGTGATCACTGGTGTATGACAGTAGTTGTTGTGATCACTGGTGTTTGACAGTAGTTGTTGTGATCACTGGTGTTTGACAGTAGTTGTTGTGATCACTGGTGTTTGACAGTAGTTGTTGTGATCACTGGTGTTTGACAGTAGTTGTTGTGATCACTGGTGTTTGACAGTAGTTGTTGTGATCACTGGTGTATGACAGTAGTTGTTGTGATCACTGGTGTTTGACAGTAGTTGTTGTGATCACTGGTGTATGACAGTAGTTGTTGTGATCACTGGTGTTTGACAGTAGTTGTTGTGATCACTAGTGTATGACAGTAGTTGTTGTGATCACTGGTGTATGACAGTAGTTGTTGTGATCACTGGTGTATGACAGTAGTTGTTGTGATCACTGGTGTTTGACAGTAGTTGTTGTGATCACTGGTGTATGACAGTAGTTGTTGTGATCACTGGTGTATGACAGTAGTTGTTGTGATCACTGGTGTATGACAGTAGTTGTTGTGATCACTGGTGTTTGACAGTAGTTGTTGTGATCACTGGTGTTTGACAGTAGTTGTTGTGATCACTGGTGTTTGACAGTAGTTGTTGTGATCACTAGTGTATGACAGTAGTTGTTGTGATCACTGGTGTATGACAGTAGTTGTTGTGATCACTGGTGTTTGACAGTAGTTGTTGTGATCACTGGTGTTTGACAGTAGTTGTTGTGATCACTGGTGTTTGACAGTAGTTGTTGTGATCACTGGTGTATGACAGTAGTTGTTGTGATCACTGGTGTTTGACAGTAGTTGTTGTGATCACTAGTGTATGACAGTAGTTGTTGTGATCACTGGTGTATGACAGTAGTTGTTGTGATCACTAGTGTATGACAGTAGTTGTTGTGATCATTGGTGTTTGACAGTAGTTGTTGTGATCACTGGTGTTGTTGTGATGACAGTAGTTGTTGTGATCACTGGTGTTTGACAGTAGTTGTTGTGATCACTGGTGTATGACAGTAGTTGTTGTGATCACTAGTGTATGACAGTAGTTGTTGTGATCACTGGTGTATGACAGTAGTTGTTGTGATCACTAGTGTATGACAGTAGTTGTTGTGATCACTGGTGTATGACAGTAGTTGTTGTGATCACTGGTGTTTGACAGTAGTTGTTGTGATCACTAGTGTATGACAGTAGTTGTTGTGATCACTAGTGTATGACAGTAGTTGTTGTGATCACTGGTGTTTGACAGTAGTTGTTGTGATCACTGTGTATGACAGTAGTTGTTGTGATCACTGGTATGTTGTTGTGATCACTGGTGTTTGACAGTAGTTGTTGTGATCACTGGTGTATGACAGTAGTTGTTGTGATCACTGGTGTTTGACAGTAGTTGTTGTGATCACTGGTGTATGACAGTAGTTGTTGTGATCACTGGTGTTTGACAGTAGTTGTTGTGATCACTAGTGTATGACAGTAGTTGTTGTGATCACTGGTGTATGACAGTAGTTGTTGTGATCACTGGTGTATGACAGTAGTTGTTGTGATCACTGGTGTTTGACAGTAGTTGTTGTGATCACTGGTGTATGACAGTAGTTGTTGTGATCACTGGTGTTTGACAGTAGTTGTTGTGATCACTAGTGTATGACAGTAGTTGTTGTGATCACTGGTGTATGACAGTAGTTGTTGTGATCACTGGTGTTTGACAGTAGTTGTTGTGATCACTGGTGTTTGACAGTAGTTGTTGTGATCACTGGTGTTTGACAGTAGTTGTTGTGATCACTGGTGTATGACAGTAGTTGTTGTGATCACTGGTGTTTGACAGTAGTTGTTGTGATCACTGGTGTTTGACAGTAGTTGTTGTGATCACTAGTGTATGACAGTAGTTGTTGTGATCACTAGTGTATGACAGTAGTTGTTGTGATCACTGGTGTTTGACAGTAGTTGTTGTGATCACTAGTGTATGACAGTAGTTGTTGTGATCACTGGTGTATGACAGTAGTTGTTGTGATCACTGGTGTTTGACAGTAGTTGTTATGATCACTGGTGTTTGACAGTAGTTGTTGTGATCACTGGTGTTTGACAGTAGTTGTTGTGATCACTGGTGTTTGACAGTAGTTGTTGTGATCACTGGTGTTTGACAGTAGTTGTTGTGATCACTGGTGTATGACAGTAGTTGTTGTGATCACTGGTGTTTGACAGTAGTTGTTGTGATCACTGGTGTATGACAGTAGTTGTTGTGATCACTGGTGTTTGACAGTAGTTGTTGTGATCACTAGTGTATGACAGTAGTTGTTGTGATCACTGGTGTATGACAGTAGTTGTTGTGATCACTGGTGTATGACAGTAGTTGTGATCACTGGTGTTTGACAGTAGTTGTTGTGATCACTGGTGTATGACAGTAGTTGTTGTGATCACTGGTGTTTGACAGTAGTTGTTGTGATCACTAGTGTATGACAGTAGTTGTTGTGATCACTGGTGTATGACAGTAGTTGTTGTGATCACTGGTGTTTGACAGTAGTTGTTGTGATCACTGGTGTTTGACAGTAGTTGTTGTGATCACTGGTGTTTGACAGTAGTTGTTGTGATCACTGGTGTATGACAGTAGTTGTTGTGATCACTGGTGTTTGACAGTAGTTGTTGTGATCACTAGTGTATGACAGTAGTTGTTGTGATCACTGGTGTATGACAGTAGTTGTTGTGATCACTAGTGTATGACAGTAGTTGTTGTTATCACTGGTGTTTGACAGTAGTTGTTGTGATCACTGGTGTATGACAGTAGTTGTTGTGATCACTGGTGTTTGACAGTAGTTGTTGTGATCACTAGTGTATGACAGTAGTTGTTGTGATCACTAGTGTATGACAGTAGTTGTTGTGATCACTAGTGTATGACAGTAGTTGTTGTGATCACTGGTGTATGACAGTAGTTGTTGTGATCACTGGTGTATGACAGTAGTTGTTGTGATCACTAGTGTATGACAGTAGTTGTTGTGATCACTAGTGTATGACAGTAGTTGTTGTGATCACTGGTGTTTGACAGTAGTTGTTGTGATCACTGGTGTATGACAGTAGTTGTTGTGATCACTGGTGTATGACAGTAGTTGTTGTGATCACTGGTGTATGACAGTAGTTGTTGTGATCACTGGTGTATGACAGTAGTTGTTGTGATCACTGGTGTATGACAGTAGTTGTTGTGATCACTGGTGTATGACAGTAGTTGTTGTGATCACTGGTGTATGACAGTAGTTGTTGTGATCACTAGTGTATGACAGTAGTTGTTGTGATCACTGGTGTATGACAGTAGTTGTTGTGATCACTAGTGTATGACAGTAGTTGTTGTGATCACTAGTGTATGACAGTAGTTGTTGTGATCACTGGTGTATGACAGTAGTTGTTGTGATCACTAGTGTATGACAGTAGTTGTTGTGATCACTAGTGTATGACAGTAGTTGTTGTGATCACTAGTGTATGACAGTAGTTGTTGTGATCACTAGTGTATGACAGTAGTTGTTGTGATCACTGGTGTTTGACAGTAGTTGTTGTGATCACTGGTGTATGACAGTAGTTGTTGTGATCACTGGTGTATGACAGTAGTTGTTGTGATCACTGTTGTATGACAGTAGTTGTTGTGATCACTGGTGTATGACAGTAGTTGTTGTGATCACTAGTGTATGACAGTAGTTGTTGTGATCACTAGTGCATGACAGTAGTTGTTGTGATCACTGGTGTATGACAGCAGTCTACATGAACATATGTGTGTGCACAAGATTGCATGACACTGTTCTCTGATCTCTTCCAATATTGGTATGCTATTCACCAAGCCAATATTTCATTGCTATTGAAGTGTTGCTCACGTCTGACATGTTCGTGTAACTGAAATAACAATGGAAATTGAATTATAAATGTTTTTAACCCGACGACGACGATTTATATATATATATATATATATATATATATATATATATATATATATATATATATATATATATATATATATATATATATATATATATATATATATATATATATGTCGTGCCGAATAGGCAGAATTTGCGATCTTGGCTTAAACAGCAACGTTCATCTTGCCATATAGGACAAGTGAAAATTTGTGTATGCAATAATTTCGCCAAAATCATTCTGAACCTAACATAAGAACATAAGAACATAAGAACATAAGAACGAAGGAACACTGCAGAAGGCCTACTGGCCCATGCGAGGCAGGTCCAAGTCCCTACCGGCTTAAGCCAATGCACCCAACCTAGTCAGGTCAGGTCACATTGACTTAAGGGAGGAACACGGCAACCGACCTGTTAGCACAAGCTATCAGGTCTAACTCACACCCACCCACATCTACTCATGTATTTATCCAACCTATTTTTAAAGCTACACAACGTTCTGGCCTCTATAACGGTACTTGGGAGTTTGTTCCACTCATCCACAACTCTATTACCAAACCAGTACTTTCCTATATCCCTCCTGAATCTGAATTTTTCCAACTTAAAACCATTGCTGCGAGTCCTGTCTAGGCTAGATATTTTCAGCACACTATTTACATCCCCTTTATTTATTCCTGTCTTCCACTTATAAACCTCAATCATATCCCCCCTAATTCTACGTCTTTCTAGAGAGTGCAGTTTCAGGGCCCTTAGTCTATCCTCATAGGGAAGGTTTCTGATACATGGGATCATCTTTGTCATCCTCCTTTGTACATTTTCCAGAGAATTTATATCCATTCTGTAATACGGTGACCAAAACTGTGCAGCATAATCTAAATGAGGCCTAACCAAGGATGTATAGAGTTGAAGAACAACCTGAGGACTCCTATTATTTATGCTTCTTGATATGAAGCCAAGGATTCTATTAGCTTTATTGCGAACACTTATGCACTGTTGTCTTGGTTTCAGATTACTGCTAACCAGAACTCCTAAATCTTTTTCGCAATTCGTAATATTAAGATCTACATTATTTAGTTTATATGTGGCATGGTTATTGTCCTGTCCAACATTTAGAACTTTGCATTTGTCTATATTAAACTGCATCTGCCACTTCTCCGACCACTGCATCAGTCTATTCAAATCTTCCTGGAGTGCTCGAATGTCCTCGTCAGAATGAATTCGACGGCCTATTTTGGTGTCATCGGCAAACTTGCCGATGTCGCTCTTTATGCCCTCATCTATGTCGTTTATGTAGATTGTGAACAGCAGGGGGCCCAACACTGACCCCTGTGGAACACCGCTCGTGACGCTTCCCCACTCTGATTTCTCCCCATTTATGCAAACTCTCTGCTGCCTATTTGTCAACCATGCCTCTATCCAGGATAAAATTTCTCCTCCTATTCCATGTGCTTTAATTTTCCTCAATAGTCTCTGATGTGGGACCCTGTCAAAAGCCTTACTGAAGTCCATATACACAATATCATATTCATTACCATGATCTACCTCCTCAAATACCTTAGTGAAAAAAGTTAATAAATTCGTAAGGCAGGAACGCCCCTTTGTAAAACCATGCTGAGATTCGTTGATTAATTTATGCTTTTCAAGGTGGCTACGAACTGCCTCGGCAATTATTGATTCCATAAATTTTCCCACTATGGAGGTTAGGCTTATTGGTCTATAGTTCGAAGCTAAGGACCTGTCACCTGTTTTGAAAATAGGTATCACATTTGCCATTTTCCACTTATCTGGCACCATGCCAGTTTGTAGTGATATGTTGAAAAGATTAGCCAAAGGTGTGCTAAGCTCCTCTTTACATTCCTTTAGAACCCTTGCATACAGTTCATCAGGGCCTGGGGATTTGTTAGGTTTTAATTTATCTATTTGCCTAAGGACCATGTCACTTGTGACCCTAATAGTGCACAGTTTATTATCGTCCTGTTCTACATAATTTATCATTACTGGAATATCGCTGGTATCCTCCTGTGTAAAAACTGAGAGGAAGTATGTGTTAAAAATTCTACACATTTCCTTATCACTGTCAGTGAGCTGACCCGAGGAACTTTTGAGTGGGCCTATCTTGTCCCTGATCTTACTTCTGTATACCTGAAAGAATCCTTTTGGGTTAGTCTTCGATTCTCTTGCAACTTTAACCTCATAATCTCTTTTTGCTTTTCTAATTCCCTTTTTTATTTCTCTCTTTAACTGAATATATCGATTTCTTAATTGCCCCTCTCCTCTTTTGATTTGCCTATATATGCCTCTCTTTTGACCAATCAGATATTTTAATCTATTGTTCATCCATTTAGGATCATTTTTGTTTGATCTGATTTCCCTATTTGGAACATAATTTGACTGAGCAGCTAGAACTATGCCCTGGAAAGCATCATATCGGCAACCATCACCACCTACCTGACCCCTAGTCAGGTCATTCCAGTTCAGCCCACCTAAGTAATTTTTCAGTCCTATGAAATCAGCCAAGCGAAAGTCAGGGACGGAGACTTGATTGCCATTATTAGGGGAATTCCATGATATGTTAAAACTGAGTGATTTGTGATCACTCTCCCCAAGCTCATCATTAACCTCAAGATTATTAATTAGTGTTTCCCTACTGGCAAGAACCAAGTCAAGGAGGTTATTTCCCCTAGTTGGCTCTGTCACAAACTGTTTTAAAAAACAATCCTGGATCGTATCAAGAAAGTCACCCGACTCTAAATTTCCTGTCAAATTGCTCCAGTCAATCTGTCTATAGTTGAAATCTCCCATTAGCACAACATTTTCGTATGTAGATGCCTTACGAATTTCGTCCCATAGAAGTTTACTGCACTCCCTATCAAGATTTGGGGCCCTGTAAATCACACCCAAAATTAGTTTTTCTCGGCCCTCGAGAAGCTGTAACCAAACAGATTCAGTGGCTGACGCTTCTAATTTAATATCTTGTCTAACACAACAATTTAAATTGTCTCTGACATACATCGCTACTCCACCACCTTTCCTGTTGACCCTGTCAGTGTGGAATAATTTATAGCCTTGTATGTGACATTCAGAGGGCATCTCTCTATCTTTCAGATTGAGCCAGGTCTCTGTTATAGCAATAATATCTATGTTTCCTGCACTTGCAATTAATCTTAGCTCATCTATCTTATTTCTAACACTCCTGCTATTAGTATAGTAAACCTTAAGGGAGCTAGTCCCTTGCTGCCCTCTGCTGTCCCCCTTTGTTTGCTGACCTGTTCTATTGTCTTTATTTATAACTTCATGCTGAATGCCTTTTATACATTTACTGTTTCCAACCCTAGTGTTGCAACCTGCTTGTTTCCCACACACACCCATACCTCTATCTTCCATCAGTTTAAAATCATAGGCATTTCACCAATGGCCTTCTCAATCGAGTCTGCAAGTGCTACCACCCCTGCCCCAGAGAGATGAACCCCATCCCTTGCATACATATCATGTTTGCCATAAAAGTTGTTCCAGTTGTCAATGAATGGGATTGCAAGTTCCTTGCAGTATCTGTCTAGCCAGCAATTTACACCAATTGCCCTAGACAACCATTCATTTCCTACTCCCCTTCTAGGCAAGATGCTACATATGATTGGGATCCCTCCCTTAGACTTAATGAAATCTATAGCTGACCTGTACTTATCTAGCAGCTCTTCTCTCCTACCCTTCCCAATATCATTTCCACCAGCACTGAGACAGATAATGGGCTTGTTCCCATTACCTGACATGATATTATCCAGTCTGTTGACAATGTCCCCAACACCAGCTCCAGGGAAGCACACTCTATCTCTCATCTTCTTATTCCTATTACAAAAAGCACGGTCAACATATCTTACCTGAGAGTCACCAACCACAAGAATGCGCTTACCTTCATTAGCAGGGGCAGTAGTACCCTTACCTTCACTGGCCACTGAAGTACATTCATCCTGGAGAACAGAGAAGCGATTTCCTACCTTCAGATCTTCACTCTTAACTTTCCTTACTCTGATGCGCCTCCCATTACTGTGAACAACTCGCCACTTGTAGCAGGTGCTGGGCTGCACCTCACTGCTGGTAGCCGTTGCTACCTCCCCACCTACAGCCTCCTCACAGTGAGAGACAGACTGCACCTCACTGCTAGAAGCCTCATTCCCCACATCTCCAACCACCTCACACTCTCTCCCAGGCCCATTGAGGTGGACCTTCAGCCTCCTAATCTCCTCCTGGAGAAGCAAGACCTCCTCCTTCAACTCTCCAACCTCAGTTTTTAAAACACTGCAGAAGCAAGCCATGCTTTGTAACCGTCCACGCTAATCCCCAAAGCAGCTCAGGGTCTGTGACCTCACGTGACGACTGACCACTGAACAAGCTGGACTCCAAGGTATTGGTCCAGTGTAGGTGGATTGATAAAGCACTGCGTACCTTGTTCCAAGGTTCGTAGGTTCGAGTCTCCTTCAGCCAGAGATCAGTGTTTGTGAATATTTCGCCTGCTCTTGCGAATTCCTTGCATTGTTAATATCTCTAGTAAGGCTGATGCATGCAGGGGATGAGATGAAAATCTGTAAGCCTTCTCCCTGAAAGCTGGCTGCCTTGGATCAAAGTCTAGCGCAAGCTGGACTCCAAGGTGCTGGTCCAGTGTGGGTAGATTGGTAAAGCACTGCGTATCTTGTTCCAAGGTTCGTAGGTTCGAGTCTCCTTCAGCCAGAGATCAGGGTTTGTGTATATTTCGCCTGCTCTTGCTAATTCCTTGTATATATAATATATATATATATATATATATATATATATATATATATATATATATATATATATATATATATATATATATATATATATATATGTCGTGCCGAATATGTAAAACTGGTCAATTAGCAAGAACTCATTTAAAATTATGTCCTTTCTGAAATTTTCTCTTATACGTTTAAAGGTATATTTTTTTCATTAATGTTAATGTAAAAATTTATAATTTTGCACCAAAAGAATCTTAGAAAACTTACCTAACCTTATTATAACAAGAACAATTTATTTTAGCCTAACCCAGCTAAATACATTTTAAATACGTTTACAATAATTTAATACTAAACAAACACAATCAAATATATTTTTTTCGTTAGGTTCAGAATGATTTTGGCGAAATTATTGCATACACAAATTTTCACTTGTCCTATATGGCGAGATGAGCGTTGCTATTTAAGCCAAGATCGCAAGTTCTGCCTATTCGGCACGACATATATATATGAAGGACAAGTCACGGGGTGGAGGTGGAAATCTTTAGCTCAAGTACATTCACACATCTCAGTGCGTCATCAGGAGCTGTGCAATGCTTCAATGGAGCAACCAAAGTAGAGAGAGAGGTCTCAGAGTAGTGTAGGAGTCACCGTCCACAGTTACCCTTAGACTGAGTTAGTGGTTGATGCCATCCCCACCCTACCATCATCCCCCTACTCCCCATATGGGGTAGTGTGAGGGAAAAGTTCAATAGATAGGAGTAGCGAGGGAGTATACAGTAACAATAGTTTCATTGCCAGCTACTTGTTAAAGTAGGGTAAGTCCAGCTCCCGCTATCCCTTACCCTCCCTCTTCACCCCCCCCCCCGAAAGGTGACGTGTGGGGCTCCGGTCAAACAGTAAATCACTCGACTCACAGCTCCCAACACTACTCTTGAAAGGACAGAGAGGGTCACCTGCTAATCAACGAGGAGAATTGAAGGAGACGGACTAACGTTCTGAGACGTCCCAAATTCTGATCCACTTACCTGTTTGTGTATGCAAGTAACAGGATATAATCCCTCATCATTGCAGTGGAGAAAACCTGCTTTCCTGTCATCTGGACGGATTATTGATGGCTATAAAATCTGTGAAGAACGAGCCGGTGGGTTGTCACCAACACCTGCGACCCCCCCCCCCCATCATCGGCAACGGCTACGATTTCAACAACACACAGTGTCACCAACACCAGACACCCAAGTTTTATATATATATATTAGCATTGAATTCATTTTCTTTAAGGTAGGATCAATATTTCATATTTAAGTGTTCTATATTTTATATTTTCTATATAATAAAGTGTTTATGTTTGTCTGTTATTATTTCTTTTTCTATTCATTAATTTTCCTGAGGAGGAGCCAGCCTTGGTAATACTGTCTGAAGTTGTTACAGGGCTGAGTAAGCCTTCACAAGTGGCGACCTTGCCAGGATCAACTATACTGAATCAAGATTCAATTCCATCTCGAATCTACCATTGGAACTTCAACGCTGCATACCGCAGATGGTTACCACCAGCCATGAGTAATCATTCTCCATGGTAGGACTACAGTACAGGTATTTAAAAGATTTGGTGATTGTTATAGTTTCAATTTATTGTAAGTCAAGTCAGGCAGGATATAATATTTAATTCTGCCACCTAATTGTGTGTGAGCTTGAAACACTTTGGAGGATTAGACTCTAGGGACCCGAGATTTTCCAGTGACAATTTGTTTCACTGAGCTCTTTATTATATCAAGGGAACTGTCGTAAGACACTCTTGATTTGTTGGTGAGAAGATTGGATGGTCAAGGGACCCCATTCTACTTACTGTTTGCTCGGAGCTGGCATAGAACCCTTCGTTTTCGTTAATACATATTGTTTAATTGAAGTAGGGATCGAGCCCTCTGATTTATTTACAGTTTGAGCGGAGCAGGAATTGAACCCTCCGTTTTCTTTGATACCCATTTCATTTTCCCCTGGTAGTTTAAGTTATTCTTGCAAATATGGAGGAATACCAGTTTTGGATGAATGCTGGAAGTAAGTTAGGAATAACAGGGAAAAATTTAGTATCTTTCATTAGTGTTAAAATCCAGGAAAGAATTGAAAAGGAGAGAGAAAGAATCGAAAGAGAAGAGGAAAAGGAGAGATTGAGAATCGAAAGAGAAGACAAAAAAGAGCGTGATAGACTTGATCGTGAGGAAAGAGCTAGAGAACGTGAGGAAAGAGCTAAAGTACGTGAGGAACAAGTTAAATTAAGGAAACTTGAGGAAAGAGCAAAGGATAGAGAATCTGAGTTAAAGGAGAGAGAACAGGATCACGAGCTCGAACAAGCTCGCCTTGAATTAGAGAATAAAAACTTAACTTTCTCACAACAGCAATTAGATGAAGGAGTAATGGAACAACGTGCAGCTAGTGCACATATTCCAACACCTAATTTACCTCCCTTCACAGAGGGGGAAGACATAACTTCATACATTATCAGGATCGAAAATACCGCTACCCTCTGTGAATGGCCTGCTGACACCTGGGCTACCAGGTTAGGAATGTTATTTTCTGGTACTGCTTTGAATATCTATGCAACTTTGTCGCAGGATATCATATGTAATTATAACCTACTGAAGAAGGCAATCCTTAAAGTATATCAAAAAACCACTAATTCTTACAGGAAAGATTTCAGGTATGCCACCTTACAGCCTGGCCAGAACTTTCAACAGTTACAGGTAACACTCTTTCGTTTGTTCGACTTTTGGATAGAGAGTTCAGGAATTGATTGCAGTTATGAATCTCTTAGAGACTTCATGGTTGCTGACCAGTTCCTGACAGCTCTTCCCCACCAGATACGAACATTCATAAGAGCACGTAACCTGATTAAAGCTGAGGAAGTTGCTGAGGCTGTTGACCTGTATGCTGAGGCTCACAATTCCTATAAAGCCCTAAAGGGATCGAACCCTAAGGGCAAGGGTTCATCAGACCTTAAGAAATCAAAGCCTCTAGTGGAAAGTAAAATGACTTCTTTTATTCCTGTTTGTCATTTGTGTGGTGTTAAGGGACATAAACGTCCAGATTGTCCTTCTAAGAAGGTCCAAAATGTTGGAAGATGATTTAAAGACTGTAATGATCAAGCACCCTTCTGTTCAGGAACAGTTAATGGACTTAATGTATCTACCATTTTACGAGACACTGGATGCACATGTATAGTCATTTCTGATAAGCTGTTCCCTAACCTTAAAGAAACTCATTCCTCTGCTATACTTTCAGACTACTTGGGCCGTACGGACACTTTTCCTACCATCCGTTGTTACATTAGGTCTAAATGGTTCACAGGTTGGTCTGAAGCCGTACTAGCTCCCATCACTTCTTGCTCCGTACTAATAGGTAATGTAAAAGTTGCCATTCTTCCTTCTGAGGTTGACCTTTCATCACCAAAGGTGGACATAAGCTTTTCAGATCCTCTTCCTGTAGAGTCAGAGAAGCCCCTTGAAAGTTCAGATGAGACAATGTCTCGCGAGATTCATGTGGGATTAAAAACCAGTGATGCTACTCTCGAAAGCGAGGAAGTAGGATCACTGGTTCACTTGTTAGATGAAAGTGAAGATATCACCTCCGAATCCATAAATGTCTTGACTAGGGCTCGAACCAAAGCCCAGGATTCTCCTACTGTCCATCCTTTGATTTTCCCTGACTTTAAGCCTTTAGATATATCGAAGGACTCCTTTGTCAATTTACAACGTAATTGCCCTTCTCTTCAGAATTGCCATAATGCCGCTAAACAAAGTCAAGTTATCCAAAGGAAAAACTTTTCATATAAATTTGAATATATAAAAGGTATCTTGTACAAGTCAGTATTCAAATTAAATTCAGATGAGATAGACTATTCCATCTTAATTGTTCCAAGTCATTGCAGAGAGACTGTTCTTAAAATGGTTCATGACCTGCCAGTGGCCGGACATTTCTCGCATCGTAAAACCTTAAATAAAATTAGGGAAACCTATTTTTGGCCAAAAATGTCCTCAGATGTCACTACCTATTGCAGATCGTGTAAAGTTTGCCAACTGTCATCCTCCCGAGGTACCAGGCGAGTACCTATGGTCAAAATGCCAGTCTTTACGGTACCTTTTGAAAGAGTAGCTATTGACATCGTTGGTTCTTTATCTCCACTTTCATCTGGGGGACACAGATATATATTAACATTAGTTGATTACGCTTCGAGTTTCCCTGAAGCCGTTCCCTTAAAGACCATAACTACTACAGAGGTGGCTGAAGCCCTTTTGTCCATCTTCTCCAGAGTTGGCATTCCTAGAGAAATTTTGTCTGACCATGGGACACAATTCACATCTGACTTAATGCAACATCTCTACCAACTTCTGGGAGTGAGGCCTCTCTTCACAACACCATATCATCCCAGCTGTAATGGGAGTTAAGGAAACTTTGCTCCCTTAAACCTAAGGAGTGGCATCGTTACCTACCCTGTCCTTTGTTTGCCATGAGGGAAGTTCCCAGTGACTCTTTGGGGTTTTCTCCTTTTGAACTTCTCTATGGTAGACAGGCCAGAGGTCCATTGTCCATCCTTCATGACTTATGGACTAATGAGGAGGTAAATGCTTAGGTTCAGTCTTCTTACCAGTTTCTCCTTGACCTTAGATCCAAACTTGAGGAGACCTCTGACATAGTTTCGAAAAACTTAAGCTTGTCAATGGACCAATACAAAACATATTTTGATTCCAAAAGTCAGAGGAGAAGTTTTAAAGTAGGGGATGAAGTTCTGGTACTTTTGCCTATCAAGTCAAATAAATTATTAGTAGCATGGAAAGGTCCATATAAAGTATTAAAAATTTGTGGGAAAGTTGACTATCTCATAGAAGTCAAGGGGAAACCTAAGCTTTATCATATCAACATCCTTAAGAAATATTACCGAAGAAATTCGGTTAACTGCCTTAATAACTTTGACTTAGTTTTTCCACACGAACTTGATAAGACAACTGAAAAATGTAAGGTGTGTGTAATTGACACCTCTAACTTAGACTATGATGAAGAACTACATGACTTGGTGACTCTTGACCACTCGGGCGCAACTAACATTAATATTAATGAATCTTTTGATGACCATAAGAGACATGAACTACTTCAATGTGTGAGTAACTTTTCAGACGTCTTTACTGATATTCCAGGTGTTACCTCCACGGTAGTCCATAAGATTGACTTAGTGACAGACAATCCTATCAAACGAAAATTATACCCAGTTCCAGTTCACCTTAGGGATGCATTTGACCGAGAGGTAGACAAATTATTAAAACTAAAGATCATTGAACCTTCAGTATCTTCATATTGCTCACCAGTAGTCATGGTTAAGGAGGAGGATAATTCATATAGACTTGCTATTGACTTCAGAGGCCTTAATGCTATCACTCGGTGGGATGCTGAGCTTATGCTCTTAATAGATAGCGATCTACACAAATTTTATGTCTCTTCCTTCTTTTCAGAGATTGATATTGCGCAGGCATATCATCAAGTAATGTTAGATCCTTCTTCTAAGCAGTACACCGCTTTTCCTACCCACCAACGACTGATGCAGTATAGAACTATGCCCTTCGGTTTGGTAACTGCCTGTGCTACCTACGTGAGACTGATGAGAAAGGTCTTGGGTAATATGCCAAATGTTTCACTTTATTTTGATAACATTTACGTAATGACATCCACGTGGGGCAAGCATATCCAAACATTAACATCAGTTTTGCGTAGGTTACGCTCACATGGCCTCACTACCAAGCCGAAGAAATGCTTCCTTGGGTATAACAAGATTAGATATCTTGGACTGATACTTTCTAATAACTCTCTGCAGCCTCTCCCCAGTAAGATCAAAGCTTTATTAGAATTTAAATTCCCCAAAACCAAGAAGCTCATGCGTAGCTTTCTTGGTTCTGTAAATTTTTATGCACGGTTTATCCCGAACCTTACTGATCTTACAGGCATCTTATCCAACTTCCTTATAGTCTGTGAAGGAACCTCTTAAACTTTCCGACGTAGCTAGGGAAAAGTTTAATGAGATTAAAAGTATTTTTTCGAAAGACCCTATACTTAAGATTCCAGATATTAATAAAACATTTTGTTTAAGAACTGATGCCTCCAATACTGGCTTAGGTGTGGTGTTACTACAATACCATGATGGTACTCCCTTCCCTTTATGCTTCCTAAGCCGGAAACTTCTTCCTGCAGAAACGAGATACTCCACCATAGAAAAGGAATGTTTGGCCCTTGTGTGGGGAATCTCCAAACTTAAATTTTATTTTCTGGGTAAAGAATTCATTTTAGAAACGGACCACAAACCTTTGATATATCTAGAAACTTTTAAGGGAACCAACAGTCGCCTCTAGAGGTGGACATTGGCACTCCAGGCTTTTAAGTTCCATATTGTGTATATCAATCGTTCATCCAATTATTTCTCTGACTGGTTAAGTCGTGACAGTCAGTAGAAGATTTGTTGCCTTACGCAACTTCCTCATGTTAGAACTTTATCCTCGCCTATTCTTCTTATACTCCTTGACTCTAAGTATTGGTATGGGGGAGCGTGAGGGAAAAGTTCAATAGATAGGAGTAGTGCGGGAGTATATAGTAACAATAGTTTCAGTGCCGGCTACTTGTTAAGGTAGGGTAAGTCCAGCTACCGCTATCCCTTACCCTCCCTCTTCCCCCCCCCCGAAAGGTGACGTGTGGGGCTCCAGTCAAACAGTAAATCACTCGACTCACAGCTCCCAACACTACTCTTGAAAGGACAGAGAGGGTCACCTGCTAATCAACGAGTAGAATTGAAGGAGACGGGCTAACGTTCTGAGACGTTCCAAATTCTGATCCACTTACCTGTTTGTGTATGCAAGTAACAGGATATAACCCCTCATCATTGCAGTGGAGAAAACCTGCTTTCCTGTCATCTGGACGGATTATTGACGGCTATAAAATCTGTAAAGAATGAGCCGGTGGGTTGTCACCAACACCTGCGACCCCCCCCCCCCCATCATCGGCAACGGCTACGATTTCAACAACACGCAGTGTCACCAACACCAGACACCCAAGTTTTATATATATATATTAGCGTTGAATTCAGATATCATTTATATTTTTCATTTTTCATTTTCTTTAATGTAGGATCAATATTTCATATTTAAGTGTTTTATATTTTATATTTTCTAAATAATAAAGTGTTTATGTTTGTCAGTTTTTGTTCTTTTTCTATTCATTAATTTTCCTGAGGAGGAGCCAGCCTTGGTAATACTGTCTGAAGTTGTTACAGGGCTGAGTAAGCCTTCACAGGTAGGTAGGTTTATGAGATGTCAAGTATCAAATTATAAGATGTAGAAAGGCAGCCCTAAGCTTTTTATAATCGTTTATAACAGGTCATGTGGTTTGAGAAAATATGTTTTTCGTTAGATATTGTAGAGATGGATTACTATTATTCTGCATGACCTTTTCAAATAATGAAAGAAAGGAATACAATGCGCTCTTTGTCTGCTTAAATGTCCTGCTCTGAGGTACCTGAATGTTCTACCGATGTACTCAGAAGTATCTGTTCCTAATTATTGTCTAATATTTTTCTCAGTGTCAGTTAATATGCCATACTGTGTAGCACCTCGTGTTACTTATCACCCAGTGTGACCTGCACGTTTGACAGCTGATATTAGTCAGCCCATGCATCTGAGCCTCTTGTACAGAGAGCTTTTTATGTTCACTTCTCATGATGCCCTGCAGAATTGTACCCGCTACGATTCCCATCGATATTTGTTTCACTTCACCTCCAGACTGCCAGAGAGCAGTTATATGTAGACCAGTCTGGGGACGCTTAGACTAACCTCTGCTATAACTCCAACTGCCGAGAGAATGACACTCATCAAACCACAGTTAGCCCTGTCGGCAGGCGCTGTGTCAGCCTCATGTCATAGCTTCAGTGAGCTCCTGCACAAAGATGATGCCACTTTGACTGTTAGCCCGCTCACTGCAGTCTGGTGTATGATGTTATGACTCCCAGATGTTTTGCCAAGTCGTCTCTGCCATGACTCACTCCACGCTCACTGGCAGTGACAGCCCCAGCGACTGTACCAGTCGAGAAATGTCATCCTGAGTCACTTGCCAGAAGAAGTCCTACCCAGCTGCAGAGTATTGACGACGCCTCACTCGAGGGCACCAGGAGGTTGTGCCCCAGGTTGAGTGAAACATGCAGTGACTCATACGATGACTGCTTCACCGTTCTGGAGGAGACTGTACCCTGTTACGTCACAGTTCAGCTGCAGCAATGTCTCTTGTGTTGCAGTATCTGTCCAGATGCAGGAAGGCATGCAGTGATGCCCTTCAACGCTCACTGCCTTAGACCACGATGTTTAGCACACCCCAAGCGTTTTTTCTTCCTTCCCTGTAGGAATTTTTTTTCCATGTCCATGTATGTATGTATATATATATATATATATATATATATATATATATATATATATATATATATATATATATATATATATATATATATATATATATATATATATATATATATATATATATATATATATATATATATATATATATATATATATATATATTTTTTTTTTATTATCACACTGGCCGATTCCCACCAGGGCAGTGTGGCCCGAAAAAGAAAAACTTTCACCATCATTCACTCCATCACTGTCTTGCCAGAAGGGTGCTTTACACTACATTTTTTTAAACTGCAACATTAACACCCCTCCTTCAGAGTGCAGGCACTGTACTTCCCATCTCCAGGACTCAAGTCCGGCCTGCCGGTTTCCCTGAACCCCTTCATAAATGTTACTTTGCTCACACTCCAACAGCACGTCAAATATTAAAAACCATTTGTCTCCATTCACTCCTATCAAACACGCTCACGCATGCCTGCTGGAAGTCCAAGCCCCTCGCACACAAAACCTCCTTTACCCCCTCCCTCCAACCTTTCCTAGGCCGACCCCTACCCCGCCTTCCTTCCACTATAGACTGATACACTCTTGAAGTCATTCTGTTTCGCTCCATTCTCTCTACATGTCCGAACCACCTCAACAACCGTTCCTCAGCCCTCTGGACAACAGTTTTGGTAATCCTGCACCTCCTCCTAACTTCCAAACTACGAATTCTCTGCATTATATTCACACCACACATTGCCCTCAGACATGACATCTCCACTGCCTCCAGCCTTCTCCTCGCTGCAACATTCATCACCCATGCTTCACACCCATATAAGAGCGTTGGTAAAACTATACTCTCATACATTCCCCTCTTTGCCTCCAAGGACAAAGTTCTTTGTCTCCACAGACTCCTAAGTGCACCACTCACCCTTTTCCCCTCATCAATTCTCTGATTCACCTCATCTTTCATAGACCCATCCACTGACACGTCCACTCCCAAATATATGAATACATTCACCTCCTCCATACTCTCTCCCTCCAATCTGATATCCAATCTTTCATCACCTAATCTTTTGGTAATCCTTATAACCTTACTCTTTCCTGTATTCACTTTTAATTTTCTTCTTTTGCATACCCTACCAAATTCATCCACCGATCTCTGAAACTTCTCTTCAGAATCTCCCAAGAGCACAGTGTCATCAGCAAAGAGCAACTGTGACAACTCCCACTTTATATGTGATTCTTTATCTTTTAACTCCACGCCTCTTGCCAAGACCCTCGCATTTACTTCTCTTACAACCCCATCTATAAATATATTCAACAACCACGGTGACATCACACATCCTTGTCTAAAGCCTACTTTTACTGGGAAATAATTTCCCTCTTTCCTACATACTCTAACTTGAGCCTCACTATCCTCGTAAAAACTCTTCACTGCTTTCAGTAACCTACCTCCTATACCATACACCTGCAACGTCTGCAACATTGCCCCCCTATCCACCCTGTCATACGCCTTTTCCAAATCCATAAATGCCACAAAGACCTCTTTAGCCTTATCTAAATACTGTTCACTTATGTGTTTCACTGTAAACACCTGGTCCACACACCCCCTACCTTTCCTAAAGCCTCCTTGTTCATCTGCTATCCTATTCTCCGTCTTACTCTTAATTCTTTCAATAATAACTCTACCATACACTTTACCAGGTATTCTCAACAAACTTATCCCCCTATAATTTTTGCACTCTCTTTTGTCCTCTTTGCCTTTATACAAAGGAACTATGCATGCTCTCTGCCAATCCCTAGGTACCTTACCTTCTTTCATACATTTATTAAATAATTGCACCAACCACTCCAAAACTATATCCCCACCTGCTTTTAACATTTCTATCTTTATCCCATCAATCCCGGCTGCCTTACCCCCTTTCATTTTACCTACCTACCTATATATATATATATATATATATATATATATATATATATATATATTTATATATATATATATATATATATATATATATATATACTATATATATATGTGTGTGTGTGTGTGTGTGTGTGTGTGTGTGTGTGTGTGTGTGTGTGTGTGTGTGTGTGTGTGTGTGTGTGTGTGAGTGTGTGTTTATTTTGTGTTCTGTGTCCTGTTCCGGCGAAAGAGAGACCGATTTTTTTTACAGCCAGTTATGGTCAGAGGCGACCATGGTGATGCATGGCCGAGCAAAGGTAGACAGCCATACTGTCTGCACAGACAGCCTATGCTGTCTGCCAGCTGAGTTCATATTTCGCGCCTTGCTCGTGCTGCCGCCTATAGGCCTATGCCACTTCAGTGTGCCCAGACCTGCCTCTTTCTTGCTCTCTCAGCAGCCTTTACTCAGTCAACAAGGCCTACTCCTCTCTCCCTCGCTGGGCATGGCCCTCCCGGGCCATGGGCACAAACGCACGGCATGTGTGCCCACCATCTCACAAATAAAGTAAGAAGCCTCCGAAGCCTTATCATTACTCCCCGCTATGAAGAACCTCCACAAATTAACCCATAATAGATCAACCAAGCTGTTACTGCTGGCTGCATGCAAGCTGACATATGAACCACAGCCCAGTTGGTCAGGCACTGACTTAAGGTGCCTGATTGTTACACTAGTGTCCACATCATCACTTTCTCCAGTATTGCTGTCTCTATCATTAGCGACTATAGAATGATTGTAGCGTGAGTAACTGTTGCAACAGTGATTGTTGCAACAGTGATTGTTGCATCTCTCTCTGAATGTGAAGTTTGTGATAAATACCGTTATAGTAGCATTAATTACTCTTTCGTTAATGACTGTACCATCAGTATTTTAACGTCTGTGAATGTGACTTCAGTGACTTAACGTGAATGTAAAATGAATAATTATAACATAAATTAATTTAACATCATTGACAATAGCATCAGTATTTGTACCATGATTATAGCACTAATAACCGTATTTCAGGGACTGTGACATCAGTGAAGTCTAGTGTGAATGTTGCATTACTATTTTAGTATCAATTCTGTAGTATCAATGACTTTAGTATCAGTGACGAAAATTAGGTACTGTGGTAACAACATCGTCAGTCAGGAGTAACCGCAGCATCAGTGATTGTTGTAACAGAGACATCAGCTTCAGAGACTGTCGCACTGTTAACTGTTGAATTAGTGTCTGCACTTGGAATATGTGTATCATCAGTGACTGTAGCTTCCAAAACTGTAGCATTAGCGATTGTAGCTTCAAATGCTGTAGCATCAGTGATTGTATTGTTTCTGTATCCTTAATTGTAGCATCATTGAGTGTTATAGAATCAGTAATTATATCAATGGCTCTGGTATCAGCTACGCAAACATCAGTGACTGTAATATCTGCGTATAAGCATCACTGAGAATAGTATCAACAAATCGTGTCAGTGAATTCTGTATATAAACACAAAAAAACATTGTCTTTGTTGGGCTGTAATACTGTTTTAATAAGAACCTGCCTCGCATGGGCTAATCCTACACAACATACACTAACAATCCTACACAACATACACTAACAATCCTACACAACATACACTAACAATCCTACACAACATACACTAACAATCCTACACAACATACACTAACAATCCTACACAACATACACTAACAATCCTACACAACATACACTAACAATCCTACACAACATACACTAACAATCCTACACAACATACACTAACAATCCTACACAACATACACTAACAATCCTACACAACATACACTAACAATCCTACACAACATACACTAACAATCCTACACAACATACACTAACAATCCTACACAACATACACTAACAATCCTACACAACATACACTAACAATCCTACACAACATACACTAACAATCCTACACAACATACACTAACAATCCTACACAACATACACTAACAATCCTACACAACATACACTAACAATCCTACACAACATACACTAACAATCCTACACAACATACACTAACAATCCTACACAACATACACTAACAATCCTACACAACATACACTAACAATCCTACACAACATACACTAACAATCCTACACAACATACACTAACAATCCTACACAACATACACTAACAATCCTACACAACATACACTAACAATCCTACACAACATACACTAACAATCCTACACAACATACACTAACAATCCTACACAACATACACTAACAATCCTACACAACATACACTAACAATCCTACACAACATACACTAACAATCCTACACAACATACACTAACAATCCTACACAACATACACTAACAATCCTACACAACATACACTAACAATCCTACACAACATACACTAACAATCCTACACAACATACACTAACAATCCTACACAACATACACTAACAATCCTACACAACATACACTAACAATCCTACACAACATACACTAACAATCCTACACAACATACACTAACAATCCTACACAACATACACTAACAATCCTACACAACATACACTAACAATCCTACACAACATACACTAACAATCCTACACAACATACACTAACAATCCTACACAACATACACTAACAATCCTACACAACATACACTAACAATCCTACACAACATACACTAACAATCCTACACAACATACACTAACAATCCTACACAACATACACTAACAATCCTACACAACATACACTAACAATCCTACACAACATACACTAACAATCCTACACAACATACACTAACAATCCTACACAACATACACTAACAATCCTACACAACATACACTAACAATCCTACACAACATACACTAACAATCCTACACAACATACACTAACAATCCTACACAACATACACTAACAATCCTACACAACATACACTAACAATCCTACACAACATACACTAACAATCCTACACAACATACACTAACAATCCTACACAACATACACTAACAATCCTACACAACATACACTAACAATCCTACACAACATACACTAACAATCCTACACAACATACACTAACAATCCTACACAACATACACTAACAATCCTACACAACATACACTAACAAGTTTTAACAACATTGTCATTGACATAAAAGAGGTTACCCATATACACTCACAAATTTTTCCATATAACATACTACTATAATATAAACAATATAAACTATATAACTATATAAACTATATAAAATATAAACTATATAAACCTTTCAGATTTGTATAGTTAACATACTATGACTGACATATGACAAAGGTTCACAACCTTCACAGTAGATAATCAGAGGAATGACCTACATCACAATCTCAGTTAAAAAAAAAAATAAAATACATGCACTTCCCAAAATTAACCCCTATACAATAAGAATTACCTAAAAACATACATACGTGCCTCACTACAATCCCTCTTTAAGCATTGAAAAAAAAATGAAAATCCTAAGCCTCACACTTATACTAAATAAATATTAATAAATATTACTAAATATTAATACAGCCTCTTCCACCGGCTGAGCACATTATATAAAGTCAGAGACTAAACCATACTCTCCCATTACAAAATTTTAACGAGGCATTACAAATTTATGGAAGTCATTAGCGTTCCATCTCTCATCAACTGGATGAGCACATTATATAATGCTAAAATAAAGTCAGTACACTCGCTAAAAACCCCAACACTAAACACAAACAACATAATTTAAATAACCTCTCATTGCGATACGATTATCGCACATGAAATATGCCCAATAAAGGCTATAAACGCACACTCTACATAAGCCCAAAAGCTCTTCAAGGTCTTACACCTATAATCTTGACACCATTCACACTTAATACATGAAGAAGGTCATGACGACCCTGACACATCAAACACAGAATTCTTCATCCGTTACTACGTAATTAATTGATATCACCTTTGCTTTCTGTGCCCACTTGCATGCTATATACACTTCTGCCAAACATCTACACCTTCTATACCCACATACACCTTACTCTCACCCCTCCCCAGGAGGCGACCCCGCTGTGTCCCCCTGAATTCCCCCTTCTCGTATGTAATCCCCAAACCCCCTCCCCCTACTCACTCAGCCCAAGTCGTAGATTCACGAGAAACCCAAACGTTAACATTCTATACCCTTCCGAAAAATCCTTCTCCCACCTCCTCCCATACAGTTCTCTATTACGACACATCGTACGATAAACCGTTACCGCTAGTACCCGCCTCCGCACCTCACAATCCCCCCTCCCCCTCATCACCCACGATATATATATATATATAATCCACTATTATATAATCCAAAGCTCTTATAACACTCTCATCGAACCCTCCCACATCTAGGCTTAGTGCACGCAGAACCGACACCCCTCGGCCCCCCACCCCCTGTACAACCCTACTTAACCAATACCTAACACCCTCCAGTCCCCCACAAAAGTATACTGCATGGAACGCCGTCTCATCCTCCCCACAGATTCCACACCTTCCGCCCACAATTACCCCTCTGGTTCTTAGTACCTCCCCCGACGGTAGTATGCCATGCAGAAAACGATACGTTACCTCCCTTACCCTAGGCTTTAACTTCAACTTGCTAAACCTATACCAAATACTCTTCCATGCGTACATGGGGAACAATCCCTCAACTGGTACAACAATCCTTTCTGCAAGCAGCCTACACAAAACCCCTACTCGAATTTTCCTGGGTTCTCTAACCAACATCAAAGCCCTCAAAACAGTTTCACATTCCCTCAACTCCACACCACCATACAACTTACCCAACCTATCATGTACTTTTCCCAGCTGCCCTCCACTCACACCTTCGCGCAAAACCTCCCATTTAAGAAACACACATTTAATCCTCCTTCTCAGATCCATCAACCCCAACCCACCCTGGCACACAGGTAACATTACAACCTCTCTCCTCAGCCAATCGCACCTTGAACCCCACAAAAAGTTAAACACTCGTCTCAGAATTCCCACAATCGCCGTCCCTGTTAATGGGAACACGGCTGCTACGTGCCAAACCTTACTATACAATAATACATTTATAACAATCACTCGTTGCACGAGAGTCAGATGATGAGGTCGCAATGCACCCAGACGCCCCTGAATCCTTTCCATTAATCTATTCGAGTTTTCCTCTCGAGCAGCGTCCAAGTCATCCTTATAGGTGATACCACAAATTTTTAAAGACACCGTTTGTTTCCTCACAACGTTACATCTCCCCCCCCCCCTCCACCCAATCACCCAACCCCATGATCATTGACTTCTCTCTATTTACCTGCATCCCTGTTGCATTTCCGAACTGTTGCACAACATCATCCAAAACACCCAACGCCATCCCCTCTCGAACCAGGACTGTTGTATCGTCTACATATCCTATTATTCCAGGCCACACTTTCCCGACCTCCCCCACACCTCCACTCGTGTCACATACACAACGTTCAACCATTCTATAGAAGGGGTCCTGAATGCACGCAAACAACATTTGTGACATGGGACACCCCTGCCTAAGTCCCCTACCCATTACAATCTCCTCCCCCAAGCATCCATTAATCTGTACCCTCATCTTAGCTCCATTGTACAACGTGGTTACCCAATTAACTATTTCTTCCCCATAACCCTGCCTCCTAAGTATAGCTTCCAATGCTCCCCTTTCCACCCTGTCATAGGCCCCCTGCCAGTCTAAGGCCAACAACGCCGCCCTCCCTCCCCCCCCTTTTGACTCCACAAAACTTCTCAGTATTCCATGACCCTCAATCATCGACCTTCCAGGCAAACCATACTGCGTTTTCGAAACCACTCTCCCTACCACACATTTAAACCGATTACCCAAGACTTTAGCGAACAACTTATAATCAGCACATAACAGAGATATGGCACGGTACTCCTTGAGGGTGTGCTGCCCCTTACCCTTCTGGACCAACACTACAACTGCTGTTGCTTGCTTGTCCCCCATCACACCCTTCTCCTTCATCTGATTAAATAACCTACCCATGAAACCCCTTATCACCTCCCAATGTTGGAGGTAAAATTCAGCCGGGAGACCGTCTATTCCCGGTGCTTTGCCCTTCCTCATTCCCCTTAAAGCCAACTCTATTTCCTCTTCCGTTATTACCCCCCCCCCTAAAGCCTTTCTATCACTATTCCCTAAATTACACGTCACATACTCACACACCTTCTCTAAATCCACATTCCCCACCTTCCCACTTGTCCAATACCCTTCATACCATTTATCCGCATACGCACACATTCCTTTCATAGTTAGTATCTCCTGTCCCATTCTATAACCCCCCACCATCTCATGTACCTCTAACCTCGGAATAGCTGTAACCAGCTGTCTTTGTTTTTGACGTCGCAACACACACGCCGATGGCTTGTCTCCCCAAAGCACCTCCTCTACCCCTGCCTGCACCCTTACCGCTTGAAACCTCTCATTTTGTAACTCCCTCAGTCTCCCCTTGACCTCGACAATTTCATCCATAGGATAGTTGCCCCCCACAGCCCCCTTCCCATAACAGCCCCTTAACCTGTCCTCTAAATAATTTGAAAGGCCATATTTTAAATCATTTATACGTTTGCTCACCCCCACATAATATTTCCTAAACCTTTCTTTGGCTACACAATCCCAACCATTGTACGACATCTTCCACTCCCTGTGCCTCCTCGCTAAGCTCCTTCCATAGGACAGAAAATCCTGCTAAGCACTCCTCATCACTCAATGCACTTATATTTAATTTCCAGTAACTCCTGTATCTTTCCACAAGCGCCTCCCACCCAACCTCCACCAACACTGCTCTATGATCCGACCATGCTACTTCTACAGTTTTGAAAGATCTCACTACAACCCCGTGAGAAAGATACACTATCTAACCTCGCTGCATACCCTCTCCTAACAAATGTATGCTCTGTCTCCCACGCCTCCCCCCTCGAATGCGTCCCTTAACCTAATTTCCCTCAATAAATCTCGTAGGGCCACCGACACATAACCTGCCCCTTTCGGTTCCACATCAGCCCTCCTAATGACGCAGTTCCAATCACCTCCTACTATTGCCACCTCCGGTAATGCACGGAAAAAAAAAACACAAGGTCCTCACACACAAACTCCTGCTTCACCTGTACGTTATTCTCTGCAGGCGCATATACGCTAATAAAGGCCACACGTTTTCCCATCCACAAACCATCTACGCGCAACACCCTTCCCCCTCCCCCCTCACTTCTCTGCAAAACAAATGGGCTCGCCTCCCTAATTAATATACCCACCCCTCCTTTCAAACGGGCAGATGGCAGGGTTACCACCCGAAACCCCTCCATCTCCAACACCCTACCCTCCTTAAAATTATGCTCCTGAAGGAACACAACATCCACTCTAAATTTATTCAGAAACATTCGAAACCATTCTCTCTTTACACTATTACACAAACCATTAACGTTGACTGTCATACACCGGAGGCCTATTAAAGTTTCCACCCCTGCCTCCTCTCTTCACTCTTCCGATGGGCACCAGAACGTGTGGGACCACTTGTCACCTGCACACTTCCCTCTCTACCTCCTCCTTCTTTCGGTGCCTCCTGTCATGGCCACCACTACCTTCACCTTCTACCCATATTTGCTTCCCAGGCCGCTGCGCTGGCGTTAGGACATCATCTGAATCCGACGCAGCGGCTCTCTTTCTTGTGACAGGCGCATCCTCCATGGCTTGGTCTGGGGATGCCTCACAATGTACCTCAACCTCCACTGTACACAGTGGCAATGATCTCGGTGACACCTCAGTCACGCTGTCACTCCCGTCGTCCGAATAGTTCTGTTGTTGATGCACCACAGCCTTCAACTCGTCTTCTACCATCTTTCCAGGAGCAGCCACCTCCTCAGGCGGTGACAAGGACTTCAGAACCTCGGCTAATTCCTCCTCAATTTCCAACACTTCCTCCTGTACTTTTTGCTCAACCCGATCCACTGGAAGTGTCTCTGGGCCAGGAAACTGGTCAAGGGCCTCACCCTCTCCCCCAGCCTTAAGCGCCTCATCCACTACCTCGCTCCATAGACGACCACGCCCTCCTTCACGTCGTTGATCATCACCTGCTTCCCCCGGTGTAGAAGCGGATGTCTCCGCCCCTGGGCCAGGAGCTCGTTGCCGCTTCCCACACACCGCCGCTATGTGATCATATTCCCCACATAGTCGGCATGTACGCCTTTACCCGGCGTATGACACCATGACCTGTGTCCTGATTTCCTTTAGGTACTCGTACGACGGTATTGGGTGTCGCAATGTCATTTTTAGGTTAAAAGTGCCCTCCGGCAGACCTGTGTAGGCACCCGTCACCCACTTACCATGCTGGGCCAAATGAACAGTTCCGTATTCCTCAAAAACTTTTCTGATATCTGTCTCATCAGCCTCAAAGGGGACATTACGCAGTTTAATCCATGTATAATGTCTGGATACATCGATCATCCTCACACGAACAGCTGGTGTTGCATCAAGACTTACGTCCTGAAAACGGTTGACCAACGACTCGTAAACCGTTGCTGAGAGCAGTTTCACAAAAAATCTACTTGCTCCGTTCAATGCTACTCCGTACAACTCTCCATCCTGAATGCCATACGTGTCTGATGATTTTAGGAAGTAATACCTGGGCTGAAGCTGGCGTTATTGCCCCACTGAGAAGTTCAACGCCGACAGTGTTGATCCTGCGTCTGTAACTGAACGCCATGTTGACTAATGGTAGTTCTCCTGGGCTGACGACAGAGGCGTGACAAGCACCACCTCCCACTACTGCAGCCAGGGAACTGAAGTGCGTTCGCTCAGGTCTACACGACCCAAGAGCGATACAGACAATTGATAAATCAATTAATAAGAAGTCTTTCGGCTCAGTCTGGTGACTTAATCATAATCTGAGAGGTTTTTATAGCCATACAATTAAAACTAGCCTTTCCACAGTATAATATCAAGTCGAGAAAATATCTGCAGTAGACATCAATATTGATTATCAAAATACGAGAGTGTTGTGGTACAAATGAATAATATGTGAGTCCCTACAAACTAGTAAAATCCCAAGAAAAAGCTGGAGAGTAATTCCGCAGCTCTTCCCGCCGCCTCCACTAGATACACAACACCATAAGAACTCTCCCACTGGACACAAGACTGCACACAACTTCCAGCTCACTTGGGGATCGTACATAGCGGGAGACGACAACAATATCCTGGACTAGGATTCACCAAGTCGTACTCTACAATTTTCTTCCAGCTAGAGGTGTAAAAATGCGTTTTTCTTTCTTGAACTTAAAGGAAAAGATGACGAGTCAGGCTGTACTCAGAAGGAAATTGTATCATGCGTGTTTTTTTTTTCTGTCTTCATCATTCTCCAGCCGCCAAGAAATTTATCACACAAATAATCTTCCACAAGATTCATTGTTTTCTCTACCGCTAGTTGCTAGCTTCAATATCTTGTTCAAATAGCAAGTTTTGAATTCCACTAATGTGTGAATGTTATTAATGCTGAACTTACCAACTTTACTTTGTAAACTTAAACATATCAAAGAGATGTTTGTTTACTGGAAGATTCTAAATCAATATTCTGAAATATTAACGTGAAGTAAACTTTTAGAAGTTAACGTGTGTTAAAAAATATATTAAAGACACAATATATTGTTGACACAAGTTTCTTTGATAAATATTTCACCAGATTGGTAAATATAATGACTCTGAAAATTATAAACGCACTTAATGAAATGTGTTATTATATGTGTATGGAGAGACTTAAATTCCTTCATATCTGGTATTTTTTTCAAAGGATGAACTGGTATGCCAACAAAAAGACAATTGTCACATAAATAAAATCCTCTTCATGAGAAAGTCTCATATTTCTCCTGGAAAACAGAATTGCTCATAAAACTTGACTATGGTAATATTTTTCTCCTGATTTGTAGTTGGAACATTTATTCAACGAAAAATTTTGACTTTAGTAACACTATTGAGCATAACCTCCCTTTCTGTCACGGTCCATCCTGGAGAATTTTGTATCATGTCACGACTAATGACGAAAAGGTTAGAAACATGAAACCAAAATCAAGTGAGGAGATAAATTCTTGTACTTGACATTAAAAACGCTCATAATACCATTTAGTCCCTCGTAGACGCTGTGTATCGTCTCTGGTTGACGTCTACTTTCATAACAGAGCTGAGTGTCAGAATAATGCTACTGGTCATAAGGACGAGTACAAGATCAACAAGTAAAAGGGTTTGATCTCTCTTTACCAATTTATCCTAGAGGGATAAAAGAACCTGGGATAATAGGGAGAGACTGTCACCCGCTACCTCAAGGGGGCTGTAGGGTAAGTTGCCCTAACTCGTTTATTTACCGTCCGATTTTGTTCAGTTTTGGTACACAAGACAAAGTGTTCTCACTCTTTCTTGAAAATATTTATCAAAAATATACCTCAAACAACAACTGAGAAAAGACTGATTTACTGAAATTGCCCTTGGGGCAATACTTCATTCTTATATGGGACTACGTAAGGTGGTTTTGACACTTGGTGCCGAGAGTACAATGCTAATACTTATTTTGACCAATAGATTTCCTCTAAATACCTTACCGTTATTTCACAAAAAATAAAGTTTGTTAGTTCTGGAATATTGCAAAAAAAATCTGCCCTTTACTCCCACATAACTCCCAAAGTATTTGGAATATTTTCAAAAACTCAACGGTCAAAATAAGAGAAATCATTATTCTACAATGTCTGTGAATATTATTCCATTTAATTAAGTAATAAAGGAATTATTTGTTGCCCTAGGTGAATAAGTTACTTCCGAGATATCGGCCGGGAATGCCGGCCGGCCCCCGTCTCAAAAAAAAAAAAAAAATTTTCGCGAAAATCGCGTTTGTTTGGGTGTATTTCTTAGTAAACTGATGTTCTAGTGCAGTTATCCTCTTCAAAACACCGTTTTCTCTTACTCAGAGACTAAAGAATGGGACATGACTCAATATTTATCGAAATATTCCCGATAATCTTTCGTCATATTATGGCCTATTTTATTCAGCCTAGAGTATATAACATGTTTGTATGTTATTTAGAGTGTTTATTATATCATATTAGATCAATTCTGATAGACAAATAAGCCGTAAAGTTGATATATAAGCTGATATAAGCGTAATAATGGGTGATTCCTGGCTGGCACCTCGAGCGGTGGCACACTGCTGAGCGTTCCCATCTGGTTCCCGGCAGTCACTAAGTCTCGGGATAAGTCCCGCCTACTGTTTTATGATGCCAAATAGTCAGTTATTATATTAGAAAGAATAATGCAAGAAAAGGCGATAAAAAACAAGAAAATAACTACAAAAAATATATAGGCCGTGAGCAGACTCGGTACCAACATCGCCGTCACCATACCTGATATAAATGACTATAATTTCTTGTAGAAACGTCGTAGAACATTCATTCTGGTACCATTGTGTTGCCAAAGAGTTGAGCTTTTTTTCAGTATATATAACTCAATATCCATATTTTTTCGATTTTTCGGTGAGCGCGCGCGGCAAATTGCCCGATGCCCCCCTCAAGGTATTGGTTCCAGGCTTCAGTAGCGAGCATAAGATGGCTACTTTGACTTTCAAGCATCTCTGTGTATCCAACCCGAGAGATTATCCTTGTTGCATACTTGGCTTGAGTCTAACTATGGAGTAGCTGGAGGAGATTAATGATCTCATTTGATATGGTTTCCTATAGTATAAATGCCTGTACCTTTAAATTATATAATTTCTGATAATGGGAAAGTATATAAGAATCTTTCCTCGATATGTCATTCGTGTCTTAAGAAGCGACTAAAATGCCGAGAGCAATGGGGTAGTAACGCCTTCACTTGATAACGTTAAACCAGCGTTCACTGAACCTGGGAATGTTCCCTGCCCATACATATAATATTTAAGCATTAGTAGTAAGCTCATTTAGAGACACTGTATAAAGGTACCATACAGCAGCAGGTACACCAGGTTAACTAACTGAAATCATAGACTGTAACTACCTTAGGAAATTACAACCCAACAGGGTGAGGCAGGTAGATGGTGATAAAAGATAATTGGAAAATTCATAAATTGTCTGGTTATTAGGTCATAAAAAATATTGGAATATTAAGAAAGATTCACGAATAACTAAGAAACAGTCATAATAACCAAGGAACAGTCATAATAACCAAGGAACAGTCATAATAACTAAGGAACAGTCATAATAACCAAGGAACAGTCATAATAACTAAGGAACAGTCATAATAACCAAGGAACAGTCATAATAACCAATGAACAGTTATAATAACCAGTGAAGAGCCATAATAACTAATGAACAGTCATAATAACTAAGGAACAGTCATAATAACCAAGGAACAGTCATAATAACTAATGAACAGTCATAATAACCAATGAACAGTCATAATAACCAATGAACAGTCATAATAACCAAGGAACAGTTATAATAACCAGTGAAGAGCCATAATAACTAATGAACAGTCATAATAACCAAGGAACAGTCATAATAACTAAGGAACAGTCATAATAACTAATGAACAGTCATAATAACCAATGAACAATCATAATAACTAAGGAACAGTCATAATAACCAATGAACAGTCATAATAACCAATGAACAGTCATAATAACTAAGGAACAGTCATAATAATCAATGAACAGTCATAATAACTAAGGAACAGTCATAATAACTAAGGAACAGTCATAATAACTAAGGAACAGTCATACTAACTAATGAACAGTCATAATAACTAAAGAACAGTCATAATAACCAATGAACAGTCATAATAACCAATGAACAGTCATAATAACCAATGAACAGTCATAATAACCAATGAACAGTCATAATAACTAAGGAACAGTCATAATAACCAAGGAACAGTCATAATAACCAATGAACAGTCATAATAACCAATGAACAGTCATAATAACTAATGAACAGTCATAATAACTAAGGAACAGTCATAATAACCAATGAACAGTCATAATAACTAAAGAACAGTCATAATAACCAACGAACAGTCATAATAACTAAGGAACAGTCATAATAATCAATGAACAGTCATAATAACTAAGGAACAGTCATAATAACTAAGGAACAGTCATAATAACTAAGGAACAGTCATAATAACCAATGAACAGTCATAATAACTAAAGAACAGTCATAATAACCAATGAACAGTCATAATAACTAAGGAACAGTCATAATAACCAATGAACAGTCATAATAACTAAGGAACAGTCATAATAATCAATGAACAGTCATAATAACTAAGGAACAGTCATAATAACTAAGGAACAGTCATAATAACTAAGGAACAGTCATAATAATCAATGAACAGTCATAATAACTAAGGAACAGTCATAATAATCAATGAACAGTCATAATAACTAAGGAACAGTCATAATAACTAAGGAACAGTCATAATAACTGAGGAACAGTCATAATAACCAATGAACAGTCATAATAACTAAGGAACAGTCATAATAACTTAGGAACAGTCATATAACCAAGGAACAGTCATAATAACTAAGGAACAGTCATAATAACCAATGAACAGTCATAATAACTAAGGAACAGTCATAATAACCAATGAACAGTCATATAACCAAGGAACAGTCATAATAACTAAGGAACAGTCATAATAACTAAGGAACAGTCATAATAACCAATGAACAGTCATAATAACCAAGAAACAGTCATAATAACTAAGGAACAGTCATAATAACCAATGAACAGTCATAATAACCAAGGAACAGTCATAATAACCAAGGAACAGTCATAATAACCAAGGAACAGTCATAATAACCAAGGAACAGTCATAATAACCAAGGAACAGTCATAATAACCAAGGAACAGTCATAATAACCAAGGAACAGTCATAATAACCAAGGAACAGTCATAATAACCAAGGAACAGTCATAATAACCAAGGAACAGTCATAATAACCAAGGAACAGTCATAATAACCAAGGAACAGTCATAATAACCAAGGAACAGTCATAATAACCAAGGAACAGTCATAATAACCAAGGAACAGTCATAATAACCAAATAACAGTCATAATAACCAAGGAACAGTCATAATAACCAAGGAACAGTCATAATAACCAAGGAACAGTCATAATAACCAAGGAACAGTCATAATAACCAAGGAACAGTCATAATAACCAATGAACAGTCATAATAACCAAGGAACAGTCATAATAACCAATGAACAGTCATAATAATTAAGGAACAGTCATAATAACCAATGAACAGTCATATAACCAAGGAACAGTCATAATAACTAAGAAACAGTCATAATAACTAAGGAACAGTCATAATAACCAATGAACAGTCATAATAACTAAGGAACAGTCATAATAACTTAGGAACAGTCATATAACCAAGGAACAGTCATAATAACTAAGGAACAGTCATAATAACCAATGAACAGTCATAATAACTAAGGAACAGTCATAATAACCAATGAACAGTCATATAACCAAGGAACAGTCATAATAACTAAGGAACAGTCATAATAACTAAGGAACAGTCATAATAACCAATGAACAGTCATAATAACCAAGGAACAGTCATAATACCTAAGGAACAGTCATAATAACCAATGAACAGTCATAATAACCAAGGAACAGTCATAATAACCAAGGAACAGTCATAATAACCAAGGAACAGTCATAATAACCAAGGAACAGTCATAATAACCAAGGAACAGTCATAATAACCAAGGAACAGTCATAATAACCAAGGAACAGTCATAATAACCAAGGAACAGTCATAATAACCAAGGAACAGTCATAATAACCAAGGAACAGTCATAATAACCAAGGAACAGTCATAATAACCAAGGAACAGTCATAATAACCAAATAACAGTCATAATAACCAAGGAACAGTCATAATAACCAAGGAACAGTCATAATAACCAAGGAACAGTCATAATAACCAAGGAACAGTCATAATAACCAAGGAACAGTCATAATAACCAAGGAACAGTCATAATAACCAAGGAACAGTCATATAACCAAGGAACAGTCATAATAACTAAGGAACAGTCAGAATAACTAAGTAACAGTCATAATAACCAATGAACAGTCATAATAACTAAGGAACAGTCATAATAGCTTAGGAACAGTCATATAACCAATGAACAGTCATAATAACTTAGGAACAGTCATATAACCAAGGAACAGTCATATAACCAAGGAACAGTCATAATAACTTAGGAACAGTCATATAACCAATGAACAGTCATAATAACTTAGGAACAGTCATAATAACCAAGGAACAGTCATAATAACCAATGAACAGTCATAATAACTTAGGAACAGTCATAATAACCAAGGAACAGTCATAATAACCAAGGAACAGTCATAATAACTAAGGAACAGTCATAATAACTAAGGAACAGTCATAATAACTAAGGAACAGTCATAATAACCAATGAACAGTCATAATAACTAAGGAACAGTCATAATAACCAAGGAACAGTCATAATAACCAATGAACAGTCATAATAACTTAGGAACAGTCATAATAACCAAGGAACAGTCATAATAACCAATGAACAGTCATAATAACTTAGGAACAGTCATAATAACCAAGGAACAGTCATAATAACCAAGGAACAGTCATAATAACTAAGGAACAGTCATAATAACTAAGGAACAGTCATAATAACTAAGGAACAGTCATAATAACCAATGAACAGTCATAATAACTAAGGAACAGTCATAATAACCAAGGAACAGTCATAATAACCAAGGAACAGTCATAATAACTAAGGAACAGTCATAATAAATAAGGAACAGTCATAATAACCAAGGAACAGTCATAATAACTAAGGAACAGTCATAATAACTAAGGAACAGTCATAATAACCAAGGAACAGTCATAATAACTAAGGAACAGTCATAATAACTAAGGAACAGTCATAATAACCAAGGAACAGTCATAATAACTAAGGAACAGTCATAATAACTAAGGAACAGTCATAATAACCAATGAACAGTTATAATAACCAGTGAAGAGCCATAATAACTAATGAACAGTCATAATAACTAAGGAACAGTCATAATAACCAAGGAACAGTCATAATAACTAATGAACAGTCATAATAACCAATGAACAGTCATAATAACCAATGAACAGTCATAATAACCAAGGAACAGTTATAATAACCAGTGAAGAGCCATAATAACTAATGAACAGTCATAATAACCAAGGAACAGTCATAATAACTAAGGAACAGTCATAATAACTAATGAACAGTCATAATAACCAATGAACAATCATAATAACTAAGGAACAGTCATAATAACCAATGAACAGTCATAATAACCAATGAACAGTCATAATAACTAAGGAACAGTCATAATAATCAATGAACAGTCATAATAACTAAGGAACAGTCATAATAACTAAGGAACAGTCATAATAACTAAGGAACAGTCATACTAACTAATGAACAGTCATAATAACTAAAGAACAGTCATAATAACCAATGAACAGTCATAATAACCAATGAACAGTCATAATAACCAATGAACAGTCATAATAACCAATGAACAGTCATAATAACTAAGGAACAGTCATAATAACCAAGGAACAGTCATAATAACCAATGAACAGTCATAATAACCAATGAACAGTCATAATAACTAATGAACAGTCATAATAACTAAGGAACAGTCATAATAACCAATGAACAGTCATAATAACTAAAGAACAGTCATAATAACCAACGAACAGTCATAATAACTAAGGAACAGTCATAATAATCAATGAACAGTCATAATAACTAAGGAACAGTCATAATAACTAAGGAACAGTCATAATAACTAAGGAACAGTCATAATAACCAATGAACAGTCATAATAACTAAAGAACAGTCATAATAACCAATGAACAGTCATAATAACTAAGGAACAGTCATAATAACCAATGAACAGTCATAATAACTAAGGAACAGTCATAATAATCAATGAACAGTCATAATAACTAAGGAACAGTCATAATAACTAAGGAACAGTCATAATAACTAAGGAACAGTCATAATAATCAATGAACAGTCATAATAACTAAGGAACAGTCATAATAATCAATGAACAGTCATAATAACTAAGGAACAGTCATAATAACTAAGGAACAGTCATAATAACTGAGGAACAGTCATAATAACCAATGAACAGTCATAATAACTAAGGAACAGTCATAATAACTTAGGAACAGTCATATAACCAAGGAACAGTCATAATAACTAAGGAACAGTCATAATAACCAATGAACAGTCATAATAACTAAGGAACAGTCATAATAACCAATGAACAGTCATATAACCAAGGAACAGTCATAATAACTAAGGAACAGTCATAATAACTAAGGAACAGTCATAATAACCAATGAACAGTCATAATAACCAAGAAACAGTCATAATAACTAAGGAACAGTCATAATAACCAATGAACAGTCATAATAACCAAGGAACAGTCATAATAACCAAGGAACAGTCATAATAACCAAGGAACAGTCATAATAACTAATGAACAGTCATAATAACCAATGAACAGTCATAATAACCAATGAACAGTCATAATAACCAAGGAACAGTTATAATAACCAGTGAAGAGCCATAATAACTAATGAACAGTCATAATAACTAAGGAACAGTCATAATAACCAAGGAACAGTCATAATAACTAATGAACAGTCATAATAACCAATGAACAGTCATAATAACCAATGAACAGTCATAATAACCAAGGAACAGTTATAATAACCAGTGAAGAGCCATAATAACTAATGAACAGTCATAATAACCAAGGAACAGTCATAATAACTAAGGAACAGTCATAATAACTAATGAACAGTCATAATAACCAATGAACAATCATAATAACTAAGGAACAGTCATAATAACCAATGAACAGTCATAATAACCAATGAACAGTCATAATAACTAAGGAACAGTCATAATAATCAATGAACAGTCATAATAACTAAGGAACAGTCATAATAACTAAGGAACAGTCATAATAACTAAGGAACAGTCATACTAACTAATGAACAGTCATAATAACTAAAGAACAGTCATAATAACCAATGAACAGTCATAATAACCAATGAACAGTCATAATAACCAATGAACAGTCATAATAACCAATGAACAGTCATAATAACTAAGGAACAGTCATAATAACCAAGGAACAGTCATAATAACCAATGAACAGTCATAATAACCAATGAACAGTCATAATAACTAATGAACAGTCATAATAACTAAGGAACAGTCATAATAACCAATGAACAGTCATAATAACTAAAGAACAGTCATAATAACCAACGAACAGTCATAATAACTAAGGAACAGTCATAATAATCAATGAACAGTCATAAAAACTAAGGAACAGTCATAATAACTAAGGAACAGTCATAATAACTAAGGAACAGTCATAATAACCAATGAACAGTCATAATAACTAAAGAACAGTCATAATAACCAATGAACAGTCATAATAACTAAGGAACAGTCATAATAACCAATGAACAGTCATAATAACTAAGGAACAGTCATAATAATCAATGAACAGTCATAATAACTAAGGAACAGTCATAATAACTAAGGAACAGTCATAATAACTAAGGAACAGTCATAATAATCAATGAACAGTCATAATAACTAAGGAACAGTCATAATAATCAATGAACAGTCATAATAACTAAGGAACAGTCATAATAACTAAGGAACAGTCATAATAACTGAGGAACAGTCATAATAACCAATGAACAGTCATAATAACTAAGGAACAGTCATAATAACTTAGGAACAGTCATATAACCAAGGAACAGTCATAATAACTAAGGAACAGTCATAATAACCAATGAACAGTCATAATAACTAAGGAACAGTCATAATAACCAATGAACAGTCATATAACCAAGGAACAGTCATAATAACTAAGGAACAGTCATAATAACTAAGGAACAGTCATAATAACCAATGAACAGTCATAATAACCAAGAAACAGTCATAATAACTAAGGAACAGTCATAATAACCAATGAACAGTCATAATAACCAAGGAACAGTCATAATAACCAAGGAACAGTCATAATAACCAAGGAACAGTCATAATAACCAAGGAACAGTCATAATAACCAAGGAACAGTCATAATAACCAAGGAACAGTCATAATAACCAAGGAACAGTCATAATAACCAAGGAACAGTCATAATAACCAAGGAACAGTCATAATAACCAAGGAACAGTCATAATAACCAAGGAACAGTCATAATAACCAAGGAACAGTCATAATAACCAAGGAACAGTCATAATAACCAAGGAACAGTCATAATAACCAAGGAACAGTCATAATAACCAAATAACAGTCATAATAACCAAGGAACAGTCATAATAACCAAAGAACAGTCATAATAACCAAGGAACAGTCATAATAACCAAGGAACAGTCATAATAACCAAGGAACAGTCATAATAACCAATGAACAGTCATAATAACCAAGGAACAGTCATAATAACCAATGAACAGTCATAATAATTAAGGAACAGTCATAATAACCAATGAACAGTCATATAACCAAGGAACAGTCATAATAACTAAGAAACAGTCATAATAACTAAGGAACAGTCATAATAACCAATGAACAGTCATAATAACTAAGGAACAGTCATAATAACTTAGGAACAGTCATATAACCAAGGAACAGTCATAATAACTAAGGAACAGTCATAATAACCAATGAACAGTCATAATAACTAAGGAACAGTCATAATAACCAATGAACAGTCATATAACCAAGGAACAGTCATAATAACTAAGGAACAGTCATAATAACTAAGGAACAGTCATAATAACCAATGAACAGTCATAATAACCAAGGAACAGTCATAATACCTAAGGAACAGTCATAATAACCAATGAACAGTCATAATAACCAAGGAACAGTCATAATAACCAAGGAACAGTCATAATAACCAAGGAACACTCATAATAACCAAGGAACAGTCATAATAACCAAGGAACAGTCATAATAACCAAGGAACAGTCATAATAACCAAGGAACAGTCATAATAACCAAGGAACAGTCATAATAACCAAGGAACAGTCATAATAACCAAGGAACAGTCATAATAACCAAGGAACAGTCATAATAACCAAGGAACAGTCATAATAACCAAATAACAGTCATAATAACCAAGGAACAGTCATAATAACCAAGGAACAGTCATAATAACCAAGGAACAGTCATAATAACCAAGGAACAGTCATAATAACCAAGGAACAGTCATAATAACCAAGGAACAGTCATAATAACCAAGGAACAGTCATATAACCAAGGAACAGTCATAATAACTAAGGAACAGTCAGAATAACTAAGTAACAGTCATAATAACCAATGAACAGTCATAATAACTAAGGAACAGTCATAATAGCTTAGGAACAGTCATATAACCAATGAACAGTCATAATAACTTAGGAACAGTCATATAACCAAGGAACAGTCATATAACCAAGGAACAGTCATAATAACTTAGGAACAGTCATATAACCAATGAACAGTCATAATAACTTAGGAACAGTCATAATAACCAAGGAACAGTCATAATAACCAATGAACAGTCATAATAACTTAGGAACAGTCATAATAACCAAGGAACAGTCATAATAACCAAGGAACAGTCATAATAACTAAGGAACAGTCATAATAACTAAGGAACAGTCATAATAACTAAGGAACAGTCATAATAACCAATGAACAGTCATAATAACTAAGGAACAGTCATAATAACCAAGGAACAGTCATAATAACCAATGAACAGTCATAATAACTTAGGAACAGTCATAATAACCAAGGAACAGTCATAATAACCAATGAACAGTCATAATAACTTAGGAACAGTCATAATAACCAAGGAACAGTCATAATAACCAAGGAACAGTCATAATAACTAAGGAACAGTCATAATAACTAAGGAACAGTCATAATAACTAAGGAACAGTCATAATAACCAATGAACAGTCATAATAACTAAGGAACAGTCATAATAACCAAGGAACAGTCATAATAACCAAGGAACAGTCATAATAACTAAGGAACAGTCATAATAAATAAGGAACAGTCATAATAACCAAGGAACAGTCATAATAACTAAGGAACAGTCATAATAACTAAGGAACAGTCATAATAACCAAGGAACAGTCATAATAACTAAGGAACAGTCATAATAACTAAGGAACAGTCATAATAACCAAGGAACAGTCATAATAACTAAGGAACAGTCATAATAACTAAGGAACAGTCATAATAACCAATGAACAGTTATAATAACCAGTGAAGAGCCATAATAACTAATGAACAGTCATAATAACTAAGGAACAGTCATAATAACCAAGGAACAGTCATAATAACTAATGAACAGTCATAATAACCAATGAACAGTCATAATAACCAATGAACAGTCATAATAACCAAGGAACAGTTATAATAACCAGTGAAGAGCCATAATAACTAATGAACAGTCATAATAACCAAGGAACAGTCATAATAACTAAGGAACAGTCATAATAACTAATGAACAGTCATAATAACCAATGAACAATCATAATAACTAAGGAACAGTCATAATAACCAATGAACAGTCATAATAACCAATGAACAGTCATAATAACTAAGGAACAGTCATAATAATCAATGAACAGTCATAATAACTAAGGAACAGTCATAATAACTAAGGAACAGTCATAATAACTAAGGAACAGTCATACTAACTAATGAACAGTCATAATAACTAAAGAACAGTCATAATAACCAATGAACAGTCATAATAACCAATGAACAGTCATAATAACCAATGAACAGTCATAATAACCAATGAACAGTCATAATAACTAAGGAACAGTCATAATAACCAAGGAACAGTCATAATAACCAATGAACAGTCATAGTAACCAATGAACAGTCATAATAACTAATGAACAGTCATAATAACTAAGGAACAGTCATAATAACCAATGAACAGTCATAATAACTAAAGAACAGTCATAATAACCAACGAACAGTCATAATAACTAAGGAACAGTCATAATAATCAATGAACAGTCATAATAACTAAGGAACAGTCATAATAACTAAGGAACAGTCATAATAACTAAGGAACAGTCATAATAACCAATGAACAGTCATAATAACTAAAGAACAGTCATAATAACCAATGAACAGTCATAATAACTAAGGAACAGTCATAATAACCAATGAACAGTCATAATAACTAAGGAACAGTCATAATAATCAATGAACAGTCATAATAACTAAGGAACAGTCATAATAACTAAGGAACAGTCATAATAACTAAGGAACAGTCATAATAATCAATGAACAGTCATAATAACTAAGGAACAGTCATAATAATCAATGAACAGTCATAATAACTAAGGAACAGTCATAATAACTAAGGAACAGTCATAATAACTGAGGAACAGTCATAATAACCAATGAACAGTCATAATAACTAAGGAACAGTCATAATAACTTAGGAACAGTCATATAACCAAGGAACAGTCATAATAACTAAGGAACAGTCATAATAACCAATGAACAGTCATAATAACTAAGGAACAGTCATAATAACCAATGAACAGTCATATAACCAAGGAACAGTCATAATAACTAAGGAACAGTCATAATAACTAAGGAACAGTCATAATAACCAATGAACAGTCATAATAACCAAGGAACAGTCATAATAACCAAGGAACAGTCATAATAACCAAGGAACAGTCATAATAACCAAGGAACAGTCATAATAACCAAGGAACAGTCATAATAACCAAGGAACAGTCATAATAACCAAGGAACAGTCATAATAACCAAGGAACAGTCATAATAACCAAGGAACAGTCATAATAACCAAGGAACAGTCATAATAACCAAGGAACAGTCATAATAACCAAATAACAGTCATAATAACCAAGGAACAGTCATAATAACCAAGGAACAGTCATAATAACCAAGGAACAGTCATAATAACCAAGGAACAGTCATAATAACCAAGGAACAGTCATAATAACCAAGGAACAGTCATAATAACCAAGGAACAGTCATATAACCAAGGAACAGTCATAATAACTAAGGAACAGTCAGAATAACTAAGTAACAGTCATAATAACCAATGAACAGTCATAATAACTAAGGAACAGTCATAATAGCTTAGGAACAGTCATATAACCAATGAACAGTCATAATAACTTAGGAACAGTCATATAACCAAGGAACAGTCATATAACCAAGGAACAGTCATAATAACTTAGGAACAGTCATATAACCAATGAACAGTCATAATAACTTAGGAACAGTCATAATAACCAAGGAACAGTCATAATAACCAATGAACAGTCATAATAACTTAGGAACAGTCATAATAACCAAGGAACAGTCATAATAACCAAGGAACAGTCATAATAACTAAGGAACAGTCATAATAACCAAGGAACAGTCATAATAACTAAGTCATAACAGTCATAATAACTAAGGAACAGTCATAATAACCAATGAACAGTCATAATAACTTAGGAACAGTCATAATAACCAAGGAACAGTCATAATAACCAATGAACAGTCATAATAACTAAAGAACAGTCATAATAACCAATGAACAGTCATAATAACTAAGGAACAGTCATAATAACTAAGGAACAGTCATAATAACTAAGGAACAGTCATAATAACCAATGAACAGTCATAATAACTAAGGAACAGTCATAATAACCAATGAACAGTCATATAACCAAGGAACAGTCATAATAACTAAGGAACAGTCATAATAACTAAGGAACAGTCATAATAACCAATGAACAGTCATAATAACCAAGGAACAGTCATAATAACCTAAGGAACAGTCATAATAACCAAGGAACAGTCATAATAACCAAGGAACAGTCATAATAACCAAGGAACAGTCATAATAACCAAGGAACAGTCATAATAACCAAGGAACAGTCATAATAACCAAGGAACAGTCATAATAACCAAGGAACAGTCATAATAACCAAGGAACAGTCATAATAACCAAGGAACAGTCATAATAACCAAGGAACAGTCATAATAACCAAGGAACAGTCATAATAACCAAGGAACAGTCATAATAACCAAGGAACAGTCATAATAACCAAGGAACAGTCATAATAACCAAGGAACAGTCATAATAACCAAGGAACAGTCATAATAACCAAGGAACAGTCATAATAACCAAGGAACAGTCATAATAACCAAGGAACAGTCATAATAACCAAGGAACAGTCATAATAACCAAGGAACAGTCATATAACCAAGGAACAGTCATAATAACTAAGGAACAGTCAGAATAACTAAGTAACAGTCATAATAACCAATGAACAGTCATAATAACTAAGGAACAGTCATAATAGCTTAGGAACAGTCATATAACCAATGAACAGTCATAATAACTTAGGAACAGTCATATAACCAAGGAACAGTCATATAACCAAGGAACAGTCATAATAACTTAGGAACAGTCATATAACCAATGAACAGTCATAATAACTTAGGAACAGTCATAATAACCAAGGAACAGTCATAATAACCAATGAACAGTCATAATAACTTAGGAACAGTCATAATAACCAAGGAACAGTCATAATAACCAAGGAACAGTCATAATAACTAAGGAACAGTCATAATAACTAAGGAACAGTCATAATAACTAAGGAACAGTCATAATAACCAATGAACAGTCATAATAACTAAGGAAAAGTCATAATAACCAAGGAACAGTCATAATAACCAATGAACAGTCATAATAACTTAGGAACAGTCATAATAACCAAGGAACAGTCATAATAACCAATGAACAGTCATAATAACTTAGGAACAGTCATAATAACCAAGGAACAGTCATAATAACCAAGGAACAGTCATAATAACTAAGGAACAGTCATAATAACTAAGGAACAGTCATAATAACTAAGGAACAGTCATAATAACCAATGAACAGTCATAATAACTAAGGAACAGTCATAATAACCAAGGAACAGTCATAATAACCAAGGAACAGTCATAATAACTAAGGAACAGTCATAATAACTAAGGAACAGTCATAATAACCAAGGAACAGTCATAATAACTAAGGAACAGTCATAATAACTAAGGAACAGTCATAATAACCAAGGAACAGTCATAATAACCAATGAACAGTCATAATATCTAAGGAACAGTCATAATAACCAAGGAACAGTCATAATAACCAAGGAACAGTCATAATAAATAAGGAACAGTCATAATAACTAAGGAACAGTCATAATAACCAAGGAACAGTCATAATAACCAAGGAACAGTCATAATAACTAAGGAACAGTCATAATAACCAAGGAACAGTCATAATAACCAAGGAACAGTCATAATAACCAAGGAACAGTCATAATAACCAAGGAACAGTCATAATAACCAAGGAACAGTCATAATAACCAAGGAACAGTCATAATAACCAAGGAACAGTCATAATAACTAAGGAACAGTCATAATAACCAAGGAAAACTCATAATTATTGACATTGAGTATAACGGAAGGCAGTATTTAAGAATGTATGTAGAAATTCTTCTTAGCAATACCTAGAACATTCTAGAACTTCCCTGGACTTACGGTATTCTAAGTTGACATAAGCATATTCGACTCTTTCATTAATTAGAATGTTTATATTAATTATAATATTTTATTAGCACATCGGCTGTTTCCCACCTAGGCAGGGTGACCCGAGAAAGAAAAACTTTCACCATCATTCACTCCATCACTGTCTTGCCAGAAGGGTGCTTTACACTACAGTTATAAAACTGCAACATTAACACCCCTCCTTCAGAGTGCAGGCACTGTACTTCCCATCTCCAGGACTCAAGTCTGGAAATGGGAAGTACAGTGTCTCAACCTCACATACGTATATCACATCACAAAACCTGTTTAATAGAATCAAAGACAGAAGCTACTGTATGTAACTTGACACAACAATCACATTTCATTAGAACATTTTACCTAATATTTACTCACCTTTATACCGCAACACAACATCACTTTACCTCTTCAAGCACATTATGTACAACGTAACTAAGCACAAGAACACTTCTCGCTCGCATGCACATAGATTGTTTCTTTCCTGCATTGTTTCTTTATTCCTGCCTAGAAATCGGCGAGTCAAATGACAAATAAAAAATGTCTTTCATATCGATCTGTACAGGCCCGGTGGCCTGGTATGTGGCCCGGTGGCCTGGTATGTGGCCCGGTGGCCTGGTGGCTAAAAGCTCCCGCTTCACACACGGAGGGCCCGGGTTCGATTCCCAGCGGGTGGAAACATTTCGACACGTTTCCTTACACCTGTTGTCCTGTTCACCTAGCAGCAAATAGGTACCTGGGTGTGAGTCGCATCCTGGGGGACAAGATTAAGGACCCCAATGGAAATAAGTTAGACAGTCCTCGATGACGCACTGACTTTCTTGGGTTATCCTGGGTGGCTAACCCTCCGGGGTTAAAAATCCGAACGAAATCTTATCTTATCTTTGTCTGTACCGCACTGTGCAATTTTCCAGCACTTTTGCCAACACACTACAACAACCTACATACAGAAAATATTTTTTCTCAGAGCAAATATGATCCCTCATCTTTATAACACTCCTCTACTTCGGAGCACATAGCCATAGCCTGCAGGTTATTTCTCTATTTTCTGGGCTATTCACTTGATTGCTATATGATTTTACAAATATCAGAGCCAATTCAACACATTTGGAAGTCATTATATGGCGTCCCAAACTGGAATGCTTGATACCACCATTTTTCAAATATGTTAATTATTTCGTCATCCCCAGCTATTTATAAATGATATTCAGTAGCTTGAGAGAAAAACTAGACACCAATTCTTTGGTAAATCCTGGTCTATTAATTTGCCTAAGCTTTAGAAATTCACAATATTTTAGCTTGCTTACGGAACCATAGATAAGTCCGAACTCAACAAATTTTAAAAGTTCGTTTGTAACTCAACGTATTTAATATCTGCATCTCTAATTTGCAGGAATTTACTGACCATTGACAGAAACTCTCTCCTCGAAAACCAATTAGAGAACCAGAAGGAGGAACTTGCAAGGACATGAGCCAGCAAGAGCAACTTGCGGGGACATGATTCCAGGAATAAATCGCCGAGTGTTTACAGCTGAATCAATAACTTGACGACGCCATTAAGCTATTGACATTCCAACAACGCTGACAAATAATTCAAATTTTACAGTAAATTTCTGAGTGGAAGATGCAATTTGAGCCAATGTGAAACTTGTTTATATACATTTTTAGCCTTTATGGAATCTTTATTTTTAAATTATCAAACTGCGATATATTTCCTTTGATGTAATACATTAGTTAGAGGTAAGAAAATTCTTCTTCTGATAATATGGAATTGGTAGAAACATTGTTTTTAAAACCGGTTGTGGAGAAAATTTTCTCCAGGAGAAGGGTATCAGCCCCCCTTTCAGCCCTTTTCAGCCCTGAGGGGCCCAGCCCTCTCAGAAGGGGCAAGCATCTTGTTTACTGCTACATCAAATAATTACCAACAGATGTTTAACCAGCGTGTACCAGTACAAGGATGTGACATGGTCATGCAGCTCTTTGCAAGAGACCAGTGTTGCAAGTACTGTAGTTTAAATAAGAGACAATCTTATCTTAACAGAACAATTAAGGAAAATCCTGCACCCACTTCATTACCATGTTGAAGATGTGCATTGTT
>NW_027197259.1:0-65137 GCF_038502225.1 Cherax quadricarinatus | reverse complement strand
TGGGACAGAACTGGAAGCTCGACGGTGTTACAGTCAGTGAACCACTCGATCGCATGACTCGAATCCCAATGTAGCCACTACCACAATGAATATTGCTTCTACCTAACTGAACATTAACAAAAATTAGTTGATACACAGACAAATACACATGGTATATAGCAAACTTCGTGCACTGAGTGTGTGTGTATATATAATATAATATATATATATATATATATATATATATATATATATATATATATAATATAATATAATATATATATAATATAATATGCAAAACAACCACTCTGAAAGAATAGAGAAATTCCAAGCGCTTTCGTGACTACTCACATTGTCAAGTTCCTTGATAATGTGAGTAGTCACGAATGCGCTTGGATTTTTTCTATTCTTTCAGAGTGGTTGTTTTGCATATATTGAAGTCACCTGTTTACTGTGATCTTATTGCATAATATAATATATATATATATATATATATATATATATATATATATATATATATATATATATATATATATATATATATATATTTATTTATTTATTTACACTGAGAATATATTTTAAAGGCTTCATGACTAGCGAGGTACAGGTGATATGAGGCCATCATGACCCCATTGTAGTTCGAAAACTTTCAGCTTTACAAACCAGTCAACACGACATATTAATAGAGAAGTGTGCATCTCTTATACATATACAAATAATGTCTTCAATCCCTGTGCTACCAAAAAAAAAAAAGTATTTTTGAATGTTAATATACAGGTAATATAGGTAATATACGTATAGTCGATAGGTGTTAGGAGTCACACATTAAGTGCACACATGGCATATATATATAACTTTAGCCTCAGTGAACGTTATTCACTCGATAGGCCTTAAACTTGTCAAACTAACATGAACAGACCAATGGAATATTCTCTGTTGACATTGTTTACATAAAAAGTTTGAAGGAATGTTATTTTTTATGTCCTTTGAAGGCACAAGCATTGCATCCAAATGTTTGTGTTATATCGTAAAACACTCACATACGCCATACTGTATACCTTTTAGTTATATAAAGTTTACTATATGTCAAATTTATTATTTCTAAACCAATATATTTTTAGCTGTTGTTGACCGTGTCAAAGGAGGGTGGATGCTTGTGTTATGCCTTGTACATTACCTCTTCAGAGCCGGGGAAGTAGTAGAAGAGAACACTAGATGCTGGCAATGTGTTATTGATCCAAGAAATTGGAGCTACTTTCCTCTACACTTGGATCAAACCTTATTCCTCCTCCCCATTCCCCATAAGCTGTATGACCACTTATTATTATTATTATTATTAAAGATTAGCCGGTATTCTCCCGGCCCGGGCCTTTTCCAAGTGGTGGCCAGGCCTTGGCTCCCTCTTTAGGGAGTGTCTGAGACCTAATTCTCCCATGGGAGGAGGCACAAGTACCTCCTCATCTTTGGGACCAACTGTCCCCAGGCCTAGCCACAAGCTAGGCCTCTCTGGTCTGCCATCCCCGACCCAAGGGGGATAATGGGAATGACAGTCTTATGAGCTAAAGGCTCGGGCTCAGGCACCTACCCTACCCTAGAAGGGTTAGGCATGGTATCGATGTGTATGACCACTGCAAGTTAAACTCTTCCCACGACAATTATATTTCTTATACAGGATCCACACATCATTTCATGTAAATACTGAACAAGACTTCTAATCAATATAATGACTATCTGTCAGCACGTTGCTGCTTCGAGCATTATCTTTAGTGCAACGTTAGACTTTCAGAAATGATACACACACACAGTATTTGTCAGCATCGACCATTACAACTGATTATTTAGTCTCGTTGCTTTAGGACAGCTAAGCATGCGTTTAAAAATATTTGGATCAGAGGGATATGCAACATTCTCAGTATAGTCTGCATCCAGCTGTTGTGTGTTGTAGTGATGAAGGTAGACTCCGTGTGTTGTGTAGGAGTGATGCAGCTAAGCTCTGTGTTATCTAGATCAGTGGTTCCCAAACTGGGGGTAAATTACCCCCTGGGGGTAATTTAACCATTTTTGGGGGGTAATGGAGGGGTGACAGAAAAAAAGTTATGAATTCTGAAAATCAAGAAAACAATGCGGTACCCGGTATGAGGATTATTGTTAACTTTGTCTTAGTATATAAAGTTGTAAAGTAAACCTATTATAAGTAAGTAATAAAGTTAAACCAAATAATAAACATCAAAAACTAATATACAGTATTAGAAAAGAAGAAATATATAGCTAAGTGTGTGGAAACCCAAAAGTATTTTGACAAGTATGCTTCAGGACAAAAGTCACTCAGTAGCCCAGATCGACCTGTCCAGTACGCGTCACTCACTTCCTGAGGCTGCCTCTATTTCACACTGTCACTTTATCTGTGAGCATCAGCCGAGGTAGACATAAGCTGGTATGTATGTGTACTGCCCTGTGCAGTATATAGTTAGTATTTACCCACTGTTACTGTGAATTTGTAGCTATTATTAATTTTATATATAATGTATGTGTGGTTCTTACGTTTTCAATGGTTTTGCTAGGATTAGCAGAGTATGCGAGGCTGTATACGTTCACGTTTAGCCATATATATCAATAATAACAACATTTTGTGAAAGGGGTAACAAGCTTTATGTGCCATGTTAAATTGGGTAACAAGCTGAAAAAGTTTGGGAACCACTGATCTAGATGATAACAAGGCTGAGATAGAATAATTACGTTTAGTGATAAATAACATGCTGGGAAATATATCTCCGGTAATAAGACACTCGTCAAATTGTCATAGATAATCTATTGAAACTTACCAGAGGTTCCGAGCTTCTGCGTGCCAGAGGAAATCACATTTACGAATCTTTACATAAATCATCATAGATATATAGCAACCTATTGACTATAAAGTAATAATAGTCATTTTTCGCAGGTTTTTTCCGTGTCTGATTTCCCAGTTGTCGGATTACGCCAGTGTCTACACACCGGCTATTAAGAACACAAGAATTAGGAGGATATCGGATTTCTCATTAAGGATGTGATGTCCATCGCATTAAGAGGAAGATGAATGGCGTTTTGGCACAAAATAAATCATTGAACCTCACATTCGACCGTCCAGACTTCTCTATGTCTATATATTTGTGGTTGGAGGGTGGTGATGCTCAGTAATACTTATGATAGGTTGTGTGCGGGGTATATGTAGGAGTGTGCTCATCTGCATGATGTACAGTTCCGGAAACAAGTTTCTGTACTCTCTGTGGCGGGTAGAAGTAACATCTGGCAACTCAGATGTAGTAAACAGAGGAGTAAAGACAGCATTTCTGAATGAATTAACGCAGCTTGTAACGATGATGGCGATTCTTTGACAAAATTAATTGCCGGTACTTTCTGTGCATCTATATAAAAGATTTATTACTATTACTCTAATTACTATTAATATTGCTATTACTATTATTACTACTAGTTAATACTACTACTAGTTTTGTGGAGATCTGAACTGGGTCTTTATGACAGGCCACAGTCTCTGCAACTCTGGAATGCTTCAAATGTTACGGTGTGTGGCGGGGCTGGAGAGAATGTTATCAAGAGTATTGCTGCTCCAGTAGTTAACACGGTGGACAGCCATTTCACAGACTCCAGTTCAAAGCTTCGAAAATCCACTGGATCGTTACAAGAGTTATTTTTGTTTACACTGCCCATGGATATATGGGGGACGAGAGCTTGATTTTGCACTGGTAGCACCGATATACGATGTTTACTGTTAAAATAGCAGTTAGATAACTGTCCAACTCTCCAGTGCCACAGCATCGGGCGGTTTGCAGAAAATACTGGTAAAAATATTTCAGATAGAAACTAATATACTATACCTATATTTTTTGCCATAAATATGTAATAACCATTGTTTATGACCTATCACGATTCAAAAAAAAATGTTTACGCCTGTAAACTTTCTTAAAAATAGGCCTAAAATCAACTAAACTCTTGTCATGAGGTCATTTAAGACCTGGACAATTAATGACGAAAGAGGTGAATGACAGAGGATAAATTTTCCTCTCATGCCAGGGAATTGTGGGATACGTCCCTTTTACCACTGTTGGCTATGTGGAATCCCACCTAATTTGTGGGCGTCTTAAGGGTCACCTTTTCTAAATGTGAAGGGAATAAAAGACACGTTTCTAACTCCCTAAAAACAGTGTCACCTGTTTAAATTTGATTTAAGAGTTACGTCACCCTACAGCCATGACAAAACTCATAAATCACAGCTGCACACTAACAAATACACTTACATAGGTAGAAAACTAGAAATAAGGTTTAATACAGATTCAGAGCGTAACTTAAACAGAATTCAGTGTTCATTTATGAGCCTCTCAGTGGGCGAGTTGTGTGGTAGGTTGGTCTCGTCTAGCTGACCTACGGTCGTGGCTGTCTTTGTGGTTGTAATTACTGGACAGTTTTCTGTGTCACCTCCAGTAATTCCACCCACCTGAACAGTCTCTATCGTAGACCAGCTAGACAAGACCAAGTTTCCATACAATAAGGTTACTGGGGGTGGTGAAAACCGCTGACTTGGGGAAAGTGAGGAAAGGAAGACATCCAGAAGCGAACGGATGGATTCCTGGCGAGGTTGTTGAGGCTGACCTTGGGGAGGTGAGGAAGGGGAAACATCTGGGAGCGAACGGATGGATTCCTGGACTCATGAACCTGGGAAAGGCATGAATACTAGTTAAGGCAGACCTTGGGGAAATGGGGGAGAGAATATCTGAGGGAATACAAATGGACTCTTGGACACATTGACCTGGGGAATGCTGAGGCGACGCTGACCTTAGGAACGTGAGGAAGGAGACATCCGGAAACCCAAGGATGGATTTCTGGACACGAACCTGGGGAAGGCGAGGGTACTGGTTGTTGGGGCAGACTTTGGAGAATTGGGGAAGGAAGAATATCTAAGGGGACACAGATGGACTCCTGGACATATGAAACTGGAGAAAGCATCAACACAGTAAGGTGGGCGGGCTGACCTTAAAGACGAACCACTGGCCCCCACGTGGCAGGGATAACTCTTGAGGCTGACAGTGGTCGCATTATATATATATATATATATATATATATATATATATATATATATATATATATATATATATATATATATATATATATATATATATATATATATATATATTTTTTAACACATCGGCTGATTCCCACCAAGGCAGGGTGGCCCGAAAAGGAAAAACTTTCACCATCATTCACTCCATCACTGTCTTGCCAGAAGGGTGCTTTACACTACAGTTTTTAAACTGCAACATTAACACCCCTCCTTCAGAGTGCAGGCACTGTACTTCCCATCTCCAGGACTCAAGTCCGGCCTGCCGGTTTCCCTGAATCCCTTCATAAATGTTACTTTGCTCACACTCCAACAGCACGTCAAGTATTAAAAACCATTTGTCTCCATTCACTCCTATCAAACACGCTCACGCATGCCTGCTGGAAGTCCAAGCCCCTCGCACACAAAACCTCCTTTACCCCCTCCCTCCAACCCTTCCTAGGCCGACCCCTACCCCGCCTTCCTTCCACTACAGACTGATACACTCTTGAAGTCATTCTGTTTCGCTCCATTCTCTCTACATGTCCGAACCACCTCAACAACCCTTCCTCAGCCCTCTGGACAACAGTTTTGGTAATCCCGCACCTCCTCCTAACTTCCAAACTACGAATTCTCTGCATTATATTCACACCACACATTGCCCTCAGACATGACATCTCCACTGCCTCCAGCCTTCTCCTCGCTGCAACATTCATCACCCACGCTTCACACCCATATAAGAGCGTTGGTAAAACTATACTCTCATACATTCCCCTCTTTGCCTCCAAGGACAAAGTTCTTTGTCTCCACAGACTCCTAAGTGCACCACTCACTCTTTTTCCCTCATCAATTCTATGATTCACCTCATCTTTCATAGACCCATCCGCTGACACGTCCACTCCCAAATATCTGAATACGTTCACCTCCTCCATACTCTCTCCCTCCAATCTGATATTCAATCTTTCATCACCTAATCTTTTTGTTATCCTCATAACCTTACTCTTTCCTGTATTCACCTTTAATTTTCTTCTTTTGCACACCCTACCAAATTCATCCACCAATCTCTGCAACTTCTCTTCAGAATCTCCCAAGAGCACAGTGTCATCAGCAAAGAGCAGCTGTGACAACTCCCACTTTGTGTGTGATTCTTTATCTTTTAACTCCACGCCTCTTGCCAAGACCCTCGCATTTACTTCTCTTACAACCCCATCTATAAATATATTAAACAACCACGGTGACATCACACATCCTTGTCTAAGGCCTACTTTTACTGGGAAAAAATTTCCCTCTTTCCTACATACTCTAACTTGGGCCTCACTATCCTCGTAAAAACTCTTCACTGCTTTCAGTAACCTACCTCCTACACCATACACTTGCAACATCTGCCACATTGCCCCCCTATCCACCCTGTCATACGCCTTTTCCAAATCCATAAATGCCACAAAGACCTCTTTAGCCTTATCTAAATACTGTTCACTTATATGTTTCACTGTAAACACCTGGTCCACACACCCCCTACCTTTCCTAAAGCCTCCTTGTTCATCTGCTATCCTACTCTCCGTCTTACTCTTAATTCTTTCAATTATAACTCTACCATACACTTTACCAGGTACACTCAACAGACTTATCCCCCTATAATTTTTGCACTCTCTTTTATCCCCTTTGCCTTTATACAAAGGAACTATGCATGCTCTCTGCCAATCCCTAGGTAGCTTACCCTCTTCCATACATTTATTAAATAATTGCACCAACCACTCCAAAACTATATCCCCACCTGCTTTTAACATTTCTATCTTTATCCCATCAATCCCGGCTGCCTTACCCCCTTTCATTTTACCTACTGCCTCACGAACTTCCCCCACACTCACAACTGGCTCTTCCTCACTCCTACAAGATGTTATTCCTCCTTGCCCTATACACGAAATCACAGCTTCCCTATCTTCATCAACATTTAACAATTCCTCAAAATATTCCTTCCATCTTCCCAATACCTCTAACTCTCCATTTAATAACTCTCCTCTCCTATTTTTAACTGACAAATCCATTTGTTCTCTAGGCTTTCTTAACTTGTTAATCTCACTCCAAAACTTTTTCTTATTTTCAACAAAATTTGTTGATAACATCTCACCCACTCTCTCATTTGCTCTCTTTTTACATTGCTTCACCACTCTCTTAACTTCTCTCTTTTTCTCCATATACTCTTCCCTCCTTGCATCACTTCTACTTTGTAAAAACTTCTCATATGCTAACTTTTTCTCCCTTACTACTCTCTTTACATCATCATTCCACCAATCGCTCCTCTTCCCTCCTGCACCCACTTTCCTGTAACCACAAACTTCTGCTGAACACTCTAACACTACATTTTTAAACCTACCCCATACCTCTTCGACCCCATTGCCTATGCTCTCATTAGCCCATCTATCCTCCAATAGCTGTTTATATCTTACCCTAACTGCCTCCTCTTTTAGTTTATAAACCTTCACCTCTCTCTTCCCTGATGCTTCTATTCTCCTTGTATCCCATCTACCTTTTACTCTCAGTGTAGCTACAACTAGAAAGTGATCTGATATATCTGTGGCCCCTCTATAAACATGTACATCCTGAAGTCTACTCAACAGTCTTTTATCTACCAATACATAATCCAACAAACTACTGTCATTTCGCCCTACATCATATCGTGTATACTTATTTATCCTCTTTTTCTTAAAATATGTATTACCTATAACTAAACCCCTTTCTATACAAAGTTCAATCAAAGGGCTCCCATTATCATTTACACCTGGCACCCCAAACTTACCTACCACACCCTCTCTAAAAGTTTCTCCTACTTTAGCATTCAAGTCCCCTACCACAATTACTCTCTCACTTGGTTCAAAGGCTCCTATACATTCACTTAACATCTCCCAAAATCTCTCTCTCTCCTCTGCATTCCTCTCTTCTCCAGGTGCATACACGCTTATTATGACCCACTTCTCGCATCCAACCTTTACTTTAATCCACATAATTCTTGAATTTACACATTCATATTCTCTTTTCTCCTTCCATAACTGATCATTTAACATTACTGCTACCCCTTCCTTTGCTCTAACTCTCTCAGATACACCAGATTTAATCCCATTTATTTCCCCCCACTGAAACTCTCCTACCCCCTTCAGCTTTGTTTCGCTTAGGGCCAGGACATCCAACTTCTTTTCATTCATAACATCAGCAATCATCTGTTTCTTGTCATCCGCACTACATCCACGCACATTTAAGCAACCCAGTTTTATAAAGTTTTTCTTCTTCTCTTTTTTAGTAATTGTATACAGGAGAAGGGGTTACTAGCCCATTGCTCCCGGCATTTTAGTCGCCTCATACGACACGCATGGCTTACGGAGGAAAGATTCTTTTCCACTTCCCCATGGACAATAGAAGAAATAAAAAAAGAACAAGAGCTATTTAGAAAAAGGAGAAAAACCTAGATGTATGTATATATATATATATGCATGTGCGTGTCTGTGAAGTGTGACCAAAGTGTAAGTAGGAGTAGCAAGATATCCCTGTTATCTTAGCGTGTTTATGAGACAGAAAAAGAAACCAGCAATCCTACCATCATGCAAAACAGTTACAGGTTTTTGTTTCACAGTCATCTGGCAGGACGGTAGTACTTCCCTGGGTGGTTGCTGTCTACCAACCTACTACCGTATATATATATATATATATATATATATATATATATATATATATATATATATATATATATATATATATATATATATGTATTATATCTCTACCTCAGTTTGCCAGAGGGTAAGCAGCAAGCAGATTATTATTATTATAATCAAAAAGAAGCGCTAAGCCACAAGGGCTATACAGCGCTGCAGGGCAGGAAGGAAGCGAGGGCATCAGGTGGCAAAAGGGAGGTGGATGAGTAATAGGTTACGGATAACAGCGGAGCAGTGGATGGTGAAAGGGTAAAGGGCAGCAAGAGACTGAGCTAGAAAGGGCTGAGGGGAGTGCGTAAGGTATCATCAGAGTTTGTGGAGTAAATCAGTCGTTGTCAAGAAGTCAATGAGAGAGTCAGGATTAAAGGAGGGTCCATCAGCAAGAAGGGAAGGTAAAGAGAGAGTAGTAGAACGAAGACGGCGTTGGAGGTAAATTCTGCGTGCTCGTTGATAGAGAGGGCAGTCTAACAGAATGTGGCTAATCGATACTGGAACTTGACACTGCTCACAGAGAGGTACAGGGTGCCTCTCCATGAGATACCCGTGAGTAAGACGAGTGTGGCCAATGCGAAGACGGGAGAGAGTGGTCTCCCAACCACGGCACTGATGACAAGAAGACGGCCAGTAACCTATGCTCGGTTTAATAGAATGAAGTTTGTTACCAAGCAGAGTTGACCAACGTTGTTGCCAACGGGCGCGAAGGTGGGCAGCTATTGTAGCAAAATAGTCCAGAAATGGAACACCTCTATAGGAAATTGGTAGGTCATGTACTGCTGACCGTGCAGCAGTGTCTGCCTGTTCATTGCCCTGTACGTCGACATGACCAGGGACCCAACAAAAAATAATATCTTTATGCTTCGTAGAGATACGGCGTAGCCAAAGTTGGATACGGAGAACTAGGGGGTGAGATGTATCAAATTTTCGTATAGCCTGTAGAGCACTAAGGGAGTCTGAGACTACCACAAATGATGACACAGGCATAGATGCGATACGAATAAGTGCTGCAAGAATGGCATACAGTTCAGCAGTAAAAATGCTAGCCGAAGATAGTAAATGCCCCCGCACGACGCTGTCCGGAAACACTGCTGCGAATCCGACGCCGTCTGAAGACTTAGAGCCATCTGTGTACACAGCGGTGGCATGAGAATGGGAGTGGAAGTGATCAAGAAAAAGAGAGCGGGAAGCCACCGTAGGCAGTTGAGCTTTCGAGCAAGGGAGTGAGAAAGAACAGACCCGAACAGCTGGAACTTCCCAGGGGGGTAGGGAAAAGTGAGATGCTACATGAACATATAAAGGTGGTAACTGAAGGGAAGACAAGAGTGAATGTAGGCGAAGAGAAAAGGGACGGAGCAAACAGGGGCGGCGAACGAATAAAGAATGTCTACTAATATCGGTGACCATTCTATAAATGGAAGGATTGTGGAGATCGTGAGAGCGTACATAGTAGCGAAGGCAATGGGCATCACGGCGATCAGACAAGGATGGAACATTCGCTTCTGCATAGAGGCTCTCAACAGGGGAAGAGCGAAAAGCACCAAGGCACAAACGTAATCCTTGGTGATGGATAGAGTTAAGGCTAGAGAGAGTAGCAGGAGAGGCCGCGGAATAAATCTGGTCACCATAATCGAGTTTCGATAAAACGAGGGCTGAATGTAGGCGAAGCAGAGTTCGACGATCAGCTCCCCAGGAAAGATGAGCAAGGGTTTTAAGAAGGTTTAGCCGGCTGTGACAAGTTGCCTTCAGAGAGGTAATGTGAGGTTTCCAGGATAACCTACGGTCAAAGAGAAGGCCTAGAAACCTGACTGTATCACGTTCGGGGATACGGGAGCCATAGAGATACAAAGGATGATCGGAGATAACAGAGCGTCTAGTGAAAGTAATTTGGCGAGTTTTGGTACTTGAAAATTTAAACCCATGCGTGGTGGCCCAAGTGGAAACACGGTCGACCTCATGCTGGAGAGAAACTGCAATAAGATGACAGTCAGCGCCTGCACAAGCAATAGCGAAGTCATCAACATAGAGTGATGACCAAATATTGGGTGGAAGAACAGAGGCCAAATCATTTATAGCAAGGAGAAAAAGTGTTGTGCTTAGAACACATCCCTGAGGGACACCTTCAGCTTGGACGAAGTCCGGGGAAAGAACATTATTGACTCGAACACGGAAATGTCTGTCAGTTAAAAAGTTCTTAAGGAAGGATGGTAGATTGCCTCGGAGGCCTAAGGAATGGGCCTGGGCCAAAATATTATACCTCCAAGTTGTGTCATATGCCTTCTCAAGGTCAAAAAATATGGCAATAACTGAGTGATTATTCGCAAAGGCATTACGAACATACGTATCCAAGCGTAGTAAGGGGTCTATGGTAGAACGACCCTTACGAAAGCCATATTGACTAGCGGAGAGACTGTTGTGTGTCTCTAAATACCACATTAAACGTCGATTTACGAGACGTTCCATCACTTTGCAAACTGCACTAGTAAGAGCGATGGGACGATAGTGGGAGGCATCATGTCCTGTAGTACCCGGTTTGCGGAAAGGGAGAACAATGGCAGATTTCCACAGCTGGGGAAGAACTCCTTGTGCCCAAATAAGATTGAAGAGGTGTAAGAGGACTACAAGGGCTGACCGATGTAAATGTTGTAACATACGAATATGAATGTCGTCAGGCCCAGCTGCCGATGATCGGCAAGCTGAGAGCATTGCCTCTAGTTCTTGAAGTGTAAAAGGCACATTATACTGTTCTTCTCTGAGAGAAGAAAAGTCCAAGGGTACTAACTCTCTGGCAGACTTTGAGGAAAGAAACGAGGGGCATAGATGGAGCCCTCGGGAAATACGGACCAGATGTGTGCCAAGTTCAATGGCAACGTCGAGAGGGTTTGCTACATCAACACCAGCGACCCGTAGAACAGGAGCCGGGTCAGGAGAGTATTTACCACTCAATTTCCTCACTTTTTTCCAGACTGCACTCATAGAAGAAGCAGAGGTGATGGTGGAAACATAGTCTCGCCAACAAGTGCGTTTAGCTTCATGGATGACACGGCGAGCGATCGCACGCTTCTGCTTAAAATCAAGAAGTCTCTCAGCGGTTCTATTGTACCGGTACCTGCCCCATGCAGCGCATTTCAAACGTACTGCACGAGCACAAGCAGGAGACCACCAAGGCACGCACTTCTGAGAATGCCTGCCTGAGGTTTGGGGTATAGAATGAGAAGCTGCGGTATAAACTGACGTCGAGAAGAGGTGTAGGAGCTCATCAATGGAGGATGAAGAAGGAACCTCACTAAAAGCAGTGAGGTGTGAGTAAAGATCCCAATTTGCCCGATCAAATTGCCAGCGAGGGCTACGGAAAGGTGGTGAATAGGAAGGAGAAGTAAGAATGATTGGAAAATGATCGCTGTCATGTAAGTCCGGTAGAACAGACCAGGTGAAGTCTAGTGCAGTGGAGGAAGAGCAGACTGATAGATCGATGCAAGAGAGAGTATGAGTACGAGGATCAAAATGGGTGGGAGTACCCATATTTAAAACATGGAGGGGGTGAGAGGCGAGAAAAGCCTCCAACTGGATGCCACGTGAGTCACAATGAAACCCCCCTCAGAGGAAATGGTGGGCATTAAAATCACCAAGTAACAGAAGTGGTGGTGGTAAGGATGAAACAAGAAAGGCAAAGTCTGGGATAGAAAATGCTCGAGAAGGAGAGAGATATAAAGAACATATTGTAAACCACTTATTCAAGTGGATACGGGCTGCAGTGTAATGCAGCGAGGTATGTACAAATAGTTGACAGTATGGAATATCTTTGCATAGAAGAAGGGCATTTTCATTAAAGGTCCCATCTGAGAAAGGATCCGAAGAATACAATAAATTATAGCCTGAGACAGGTTGGAAAACAGCCGAGTGTAATTTTGGTTCCTGTAAGCAAGCACCAACATGGGAAAACCTGGAAAGCAACATCTGAAGCTCACCCCGATTACCCCCGAGGCTGCGGATATTCCACTGTAAATAGGCCATGATTGGCGATGAAGATTATACCAGGAATCTGTAGGTAAAGGCAACTACGGACTAGAGGGGTTAGAAAAGTCAACGTGTGGTGGCATTGGAAGATGTTCAAGCAGCGAAGGAACGGAGCGTTGCGAAGAATGGGGCTGTGAAGATGGAGGAGAGGGAAGAGAAGGAACAGGAAGTGAATCAGTGTCCATTGAAGGTTTAGTCTCTGCAATATATTCTGAAATGGCTTCAAGTGTTTCTGAATTCAAAGATGTATGGGAGACCATATTGGAGATAGAAGGAGGAGGGTGAGTAAAGATTGGGACAGTAATGGACTGTACCAAAGTAGAGGGGGAGGGAAGAGTGTAAGGGACTGGAGATGAAGTGTGGGGGGGGGACAGAAGAGGCAGAAACCTGGGAGGTGGCAGAAGAGGGAGAAACTTGGGAGGGGACGGGGGTGGAAGGCATAGTACGAGGAGGGAGAATCTCCACACTTGTAATAGAGCCAGAGAGAGGGGAAGAACTAGGTACAGAGACTGGAAAGGTAAAGTGTGGAGGTGGAAGAAGGGAAGGAAGGGGCAAAGAAGATTTGAGCAATGTGGATTTTTGGGACTTCTGAGAAGTAGAGGGGCGATTGGTATTAGGTGTCATACGAGGTCTTGTCGATACTGGGGCTTGTGAGGAAGGACGCAAAGATGTGAGAACAGACTGAGTTGTAGTCAGGACATCAGAGCCAAGGACAGCAAAAGGATTAGATGCCGGAGTGGCTATGGGAGGGGTAACAACAGAGGAGGCTGCAGAAGATGGGACCCCAGAAGTGGGGGGATGTTTGGAAACACGAGAATAAGAAACAGGGGGTAGTCTCCCTTGGAGGCGGAGATGAATAACTGCCATAGCATAAGGGAGACCTTCTGCCTCTGAGGCAACGGATTTCACGTTCATTTAAGTAGACCTGGCAACGGCGGGAGTACGAAGGGTGAGCTTCATTACAATTAAGGCAAGATGGAGGTTGACTGCAAGATGTATTAGAGTGGTCGTCGGCACCACAGACTGGGCATTCGGCCATAGATCTGCAATATTTCGCTGGGTGACCAAAACGCCAGCAATTTCTACATTGTTGTGGTGTAGGTATCACCTTTCGAACTTGTAACCGACGTCCCACGACATATACAGAGGATGGGAGTTCTCGGCTGTCAAAAGTTAAACGAGCCACATTGCAAGGGTAACGTCTCCACCCCCGGGCAGGAAGAACATAAGTGTCTACTTTGAGGATTGGGAGATCCTGGAGTTCCAGCTGTTCAAGAATGTCATTGCCACATGACTGGAAATTCTGTTGGACTATGGTATGGGGCAGAATGACAGTACCACTACAAGAATTGAGAGAAAGATGTTTTTCAATAGTGATAGTAGTAGTATCGATATTCGAAAGGAGAGAAAGATCATGAGCTTGGGTAGCATTCTGGACAGTGATGATGCACGTACCGCTCTTGAGAGCATGAAATGAAATATCTCTACCAACATGACGCAGGAGTGCTTTGCCAATACTATGGTCAGAAAGGTAGGCAGAAGAAGTCGGTCTTAAAGTAAAGAATTTAGTCCATTGTGTGGTCCGAAACTGAGCATGGAGAGGGAGTGCTTGACGTGTCGGTCTTTTCTGAGTAGAATGGGAAGGTAACGACAGAGCATCATCAGGAGATTGACGTTGGCGTTTAGGAGTAGGACCGGAGTTGGTCCGGCGTGAAATGGGCAGGGAATTCGAAAATTGCCGTACTGTAGAGGGAGAAGCCGGAAGCATAGTCAAAGAAGAGAGGAGTTCAGACAAATTGAAGGAGTCAGTCGAAGCCCCGGTACCTGAAGCGGGCGAGGAAACAGCACCAGCAAGAGGTACAGGGGCATCACAAGTGTCCGAAGAGTGGTCTAAACAAGGCAGGGTCAGAATGGGGTGTGGTATCAAGAAGGGGCCCGGAGGTAGTGGGTTCATGGATTGGGTTCTCCATGGTTAGGTTACTCCTTTGCTTTTTGTTTTTAAGAAAAGAAAGAAAAATAAAAATAAAAAAAGAATAAAAAAAGAATAAAAAAAGGGGGGAGCGGGGAGGAATATTATTATTATTATAATCAAAAAGAAGCGCTAAGCCACAAGGGCTATACAGTGCTGCAGGGTAGGGAAGGAAGCAAGGGAATTGGATGGCAGAAGGGAGGGGGGATGATCAGCAGGTTACAGAAAACAGCGGGGCAGGGGATAGTACGGGGGTAGAGGGTAGCAAGAGATTCAAGTAGAAAGGGCTGAAAGTATCAGAATTTGTGAAGTAAGTCAGTCGTTGTCAAAAAGTCAATGAGAGAGTCCGGATGAAAGGTGGGTCCATCAGCGAGAAGGGAAGGTAAAGAGAGAGCAGCGGGGCGAAGACGACGACAGAGGTAAATTCTGCGTGCTCGTTGATAAAGTGGGCAGTCCAACAGAATGTGGCTGACTGATAATGGAGCTTGGCAATTCTCACAGAGAGGAGCAAGACCCCTCTCCATGAGATATCCATGAGTAAGACGAGTATGGCCAATGCGAAGACGGGAGAGAGTAGTCTCCCAACCTCGACACTGGTGATAAGAAGACGGCCAGTAACCTATACTCGGTTTAATAGACTGAAGTTTGTTGCCGAGCATAGTAGACCAACGTTGTTGCCAACGGGTGTGAAGGTGGGAAGATATTACAGCAAAATAGTCCGTACATGGAACACCTCTATAAGAAACTGGTAGGTCATGTACTGCTGACCGCGCAGCAGTGTCTGCCTGTTCATTGCCCTGTACGTCAACATGACCAGGGACCCAACAAAAAACAATATCTTTATGCTTAGTAAAGATGCGGCGTAGCCAAAGTTGGATACGGAGGACTAAGGGGTGAGGTGTATCAAATTTTTGTATAGCCTGTAAAGCACTAAGGGAGTCTGAGACAACCACAAATGATGACACAGGCATAGATGCAATACGGATAAGTGCTGTAAGGATGGCATATAATTCAGCAGTAAAAATACTAGCTGAAGATAGTAAATGCCCTTGTACGACGCTGTCCGGAAACACTGCTGCGAATCCTACGCCGTCAGAAGACTTAGAGCCATCTGTGTACACAGCAATGGCATGAGAATGAGAGTGAAAGTGGTCAAGAAAAAGAGAGCGGGAAGCGACCATAGACAGTTGGGCTTTCGAGCAAGGGAGGGAGAAAGAACAGACTCGAACAGCTGGAACTTCCCAGGGGGGTAGGGAAAAGTGAGATGCTACATGTACATAGAAAGGTGGTAGTTGAAGAGAAGACAAGAGCGAATGAAGGCGAAGAGAGAAGGGACGGAGTAAGCAGGGGCGGCGAACAAATAAAGAATGTCTACTAATATCAGTGACCATTCTATAAATGGAAGGATTGCGGAGATCATGAGAGCGTACATAGTAGCGCAGGCAATGGGCATCACGGCGATCGGATAAGGATGGAACGTTCGCTTCTGCATAGAGGCTTTCGACAGGGGAAGAGCGAAAAGCACCAAGGCATAAACGTAATCCTTGGTGATGAATGGGGTTAAGGCTAGAGAGAGTAGCAGGAGATGCCGCTGAATAGATCTGGTCACCATAATCAAGTTTCGATAAAATAAGGGTGGAATGTAGGTGAAGGAGGGTTCGACGATCAGCTCCCCACGAAAGATGAGCAAGGGTTTTAAGAAGGTTCAGCCGGCTGTGACAAGTTGCCTTCAGAGAGGTAATGTGAGGTTTCCAGGATAACCTACGATCAAAGAGGAGGCCCAGAAACTTGACTGTATCACGTTCAGGGATACGTGAGCCATAGAGGTACAAAGGATGATCAGAGATGACAGAGCGTCTAGTGAAAGTGATTTGGTGGGTTTTGGTGCTGGAAAATTTAAACCCATGTGTGGTGGCCCAATTGGAAACACGGTCGACTGCATGCTGGAGAGAAACTGTAAGGAGGTGACAGTCAGCGCCTGCACAGGCAATAGCGAAGTCATCAACATAGAGTGATGACCAAATATTTGATGGAAGACTAGAGGCCAAATCATTAATAGCAATTAGAAAAAGTGTTGTGCTCAGAACACATCCCTGGGGAACACCTTCAGCTTGGATAAAGTCCGGGGAGAGCACATTATTAACCCGAACACGGAAATCCCTGTCAGTTAAAAAGTTCTTAAGGAAGGATGGTAGATTGCCTCGAAGGCCTAAGGAGTGGGCTTGGGCTAAAATATTATACCTCCAAGTTGTGTCATATGCCTTCTCAAGGTCAAAAAATATGGCAATAACTGAGTGGTTATTCGCAAAGGCATTACGAACATACGTATCCAAGCGCAGTAAGGGGTCTATGGTAGAACGTCCCTTACGAAAGCCATATTGACGAGTGGAGAGACTGTTGTGTGTCTCTAAATACCACACTAAACGTCTATTTACTAGACGTTCCATTACTTTGCAAACTGCACTGGTAAGAGCAATGGGACGATAGTGGGAGGTTTCATGTCCCGTAGTGCCTGGTTTGCGGAAAGGGAGAACAATGGCGGATTTCCACAGCTGTGGAAGAACTCCTTGTGACCAAATAAGATTGTAAAGGCGTAATAGGACTGCAAGGGCTGACTGATGTAAATGTTGTAGCATACGAATATGAATGTCGTCGGGCCCAGCTGCCGATGATCGACAAGCTGAGAGTGTTGCCTCCAGTTCTTGAAGTGTAAAAGGCACATTATACTGTTCTTCTCTGAGAGAAGAAAAGTCCAAGGGTGCTAACTCTCTGGCAGACTTTGAGGAAAGAAATGAGGGGCATAGATGGAGTCCCTGAGAAATACGGACCAGATGATTGCCAATTTCATTGGCAACATCTAGTGGGTTTGCTATATCAACACCGGCAACCCGCAGAACAGGAGCCGGGTCAGGAGAATATTTACCACTCAGTTTTCGTACTTTTTTCCAGACTGCACTCATAGAGGAAGCAGAGGTGATGGTGGAGACATAATCTCGCCAGCAAGTGCGTTTAGCATCACGGATGACACGGCGAGCGATCGCACGCTTCTGTTTAAAATCAAGGAGTCGCTCTGTGGTTCTATTGTACCGGTACCTGCCCCATGCAGCGCGTTTCAAACGTACTGCACGAGCACAAGCAGGAGACCACCAAGGCACGCATTTCTGAGAATGCCTGCCCGAAGTTTGGGGTATAGAATGAGAAGCTGCGGTGAAAACGGAGGACGAGAAGAGGTGTAAAAGCTCATCGATGGAGGACGAAGAAGGAACCTCTTTAAAAACAGTCAGGTGTGAGTAAAGGTTCCAATTTGCCCGATTAAATTGCCAGCGTGGGGTGCGAAGAGGTGGCAAATATGAAGGGGAAGTAAGAATGATTGGGAAATGATCACTGTCATGTAAGTCCGGGAGAACAGACCAAGTAAAGTCTAATGCGGCGGAGGAAGAGCAAACTGAGAGATCGATGCAAGAGAGAGTATGAGTCCGAGGATCAAAATGGGTGTGAGTACCTGTATTTAAAACATGGAGGGGGTGGGTGGCAAGAAAAGCCTCTAACTGAATTCCACGGGAATCACAGTGAGACCCTCCCCAGAGGAAATGGTGGGCATTAAAATCACCAAGTAACAGAATCGGTGGCGGTAATGACGAAACAAGGAAGGCAAAATCCGGAATAGATAATGCCCGAGAAGGAGAGAGATATAAAGAACAGAGCGTATACCACCTATGTAAGTGGATACGGGCTGCTGTGTAATGCAGCGAAGTATGAATAAATAGCTGATGGTACGGAATATCAGTGCGGAGAAGGGCACTTTCATTAAAGGTCCCATCAGGAAAAGGATCTGAAGAATACAATAAATTATAGCCTGAGATGTGAGAAATAACAGCAGAGTGTAATTTTGGTTCCTGTAAGCAAACACCAACAGGGGCAAACTGGGAGAGTAACATCTGAAGCTCACCCCGATTACCCCTGAGGCCGCGTATATTCCACTGTAAGAAGGCCATGATTGGCAATGATAAAGATACTTGAAATCCGCAGGTAAGGGTTCCTACGGACTAGAAGGGTTAGAAAAGTCCACATGCGGAGGCAGTGGAAAATGTTCAAGCAGCGAAGGAATGGTGCGCTGTGAAGAAAGGAGTTGCGCAGATGGAGCAGAGGAGAGAGAAAGAGCGGAAGGTGGATCAGTGTCCATTGATGGTTTGGTCTCTGCAATATATTCAGAGATTGCTTCAAGTGTTTCGGAATTCAGAGATGTCGTATGGGAGACAATATTGGGAATGGTAGGGGGAGGATGAGTAAAGATTGGAACTGTATTGGACTGTACCAAGGTAGGGGGGGGCGAAAGGGTGGAGGGAACTGGAGAAGCGTGGCAGGGGACAGAAGAGACAGGAACCTGGGAGGTGGCAGAAGAGGAAGAAACTTGGGAGGGAACAGGGGAGGAAGGTACATTACGAGGAGGAGGGTGAACCTCTGCACTTGTAACTGAGCCAGTGAGAGGGGAAGAACTAGGGACAGAGACAGGTAGGGTAAAGTGAGGAGGTGGAAGATGGGTAGGAGGTGTTACCGGACCTTTTTTTGACTTTTGAGAAGTAGAGGGACGATTGGGAAGAGGTGTCGTACGAGGTCTCGTCGATACTGAGGCTTGTAAGAGAGAACTCGAAGAAGCGAGATTAGACTGAGGCGTTGAAGTAGGGACGTCTGAGCCGAGGACAGCAAAAGGATTAGATACAGGAGTGATTATGGGAGAGGTAACCACAGAGGTGGGTGTAGAAGATGGGATACCAGAAGTGGGGGGACGTTTTGAAACACGGGAATAAGAAACACGTGGGAGTCTCCCTTGGAGGCGGAGATGAGAAACTGCAATGGCATAAGGGAGACCTTCTGTCTCTTTGAGGTAACGGATTTCCCGCTCATTTAAATAGACCTGACAACGGCGAGAGTACGAAGGGTGAGCCTCATGACAGTTAAGGCAAGAGGGAGATCGATTGCAAGACGTATTAGAATGGTCATCGGCACCACAGACTGGGCATTCGGCGATAGATCTGCAATATTTCGCTGGATGGCCAAATCGCCAGCAATTTCTACACTGTTGTGGTGTAGGGATCACCTTTCGAACTTGTAACCGATGTCCTGCTATATAAACGGAGGATGGGAGTTCTCGGCTGTCAAAAGTTAAACGAGCCACATTGCTAGGGTATCGTCTCCGCCCACGGGCAGGAAGAACGTAAGTGTCTACCTTGAGGATTGGGAGATCTTGGAGTTCCAGCTGTTCTAGAATGTCGGTGCCACATGTCTGGAAATTTTGTTGAACTATGGTATGGGGCAGAATAACGGTACCTCTACAAGAATTGAGGGAATGATGTTTTTCAAGGGTGACAGGAACAGTATCTATATGGGAAAGACGAGAGAGCTCACGAGCCTGGGTAGCATTCTGTACGGTAATGATGCGCGTACCGCTCTTAAGAGCATGAAAAGAAATATCTTTACCAACATGGCGTAGGAGTGCCTTGCCAATACTATGGTCAGAAAGATAAGCAGTAGAGGAAGTTGGTCGTAAAGTGAAGAATTTAGTCCACTGTTCAGTCTGAAACTGAGCGTGGAAAGGTAGTGAAGGACGTGTCGATCGTTTCTGAGAAGAACGAGAAGGTGAAGGTGGAGAAGTATCATCAGCAGGTAATTGTCGTTGACGTTTAGGCGTGGGACCAGAGTTGGTCCGACGTGGAACGGGTCGGCGATTTGAAAATTGCCGCACCGTAGAGGGAGAGGCCGGAAGCATAGTCAGAGGAGAGCGAAGGTCTGATAAATCGAAGGAGTCAGTCGAGGCCTCAGTACCTGAAGCGGGTGAGGAAACAGCACCGGCAATAGGTACAGAGGCATGAGGAATGTCTGAAGAGTGGTCCAAAGACGAGGCGGGGTCAGAACGGGGTGCGGTATCAAGAAGGGGCCCGGGGGTACCAGGTTCATGGACTAGGGCTGCCATGGTTAGGTTACTTCTTTCTTTTTGTTTTTAAGAAAAAAAAAGAAAGAAAAGAAAATAAAAATAAAAAAAAGAAAAAAAAAGGGGGGATCGGGGAGGGATAGTTCCTAGGAGTAATGAAAGGGCCAGAAATCTCCCTCCGCGCCCAAGAGGACTCGACACCGCTAGTAGCGCAGATGCAGCATGGAACCCGTGCCATACCCTACCCTTCATGCCAGTAAACCAGCAATCTGGGATAGCAACCTCACATCTGCCGAGCTACCTCGGTGGACAAAAGAGAGGGCGGCCGGATATCCGCCACAAAGCATACCTCCTTCAGCCACCACCCCCGGAATCCGAAAGGTGGCTTCCAGAGATACACCCGTCGCCCAAAAGACACCCAAAGCTACTCCGGGATACCGGAGAGGGATCGGGACATCCCTAGGCAATCCAGATTCCACGGCAAACTACGCCACCGCCAAGAAACCTCAACGGAATGGGATGGACCCCAGTGTCCTTTCCCCTACCTAGGAACTAGCACGCCTGTGGGAGAAATCACGAAGGCTAAAAAGAGGAAGGGCAAAAGGGAGGGGTGAGGAGGAGGAGGAGGAGGAATGGAAAAAGGGGAGGATGGGGAGGATGGGATAGGGGAGGGGAGAATGGGGGGTAATTAGGTTCGGTCTGAGGAAGAAGACCAACAGGGCTAATTCCTCAGACCAAGAGCCTCTTCACCACGCCAAGGAGCCCCCCTTGAAGAGGCGGGGAGGAATAGTTCCCAGGAGGAATGAAAGGGCCGGAAATTTCCCTCCGTGCCCAAGAGGACCTCAGCACCGCTAGTAGTGCAGATGCAGCATGGAACCCGTGCCATACCCTACCCTTCATGCCAGTATACCAGCAATCCGGGATAGCAACCTCACATCTGCCGAGCTACCTCGGTGGACAAAAGAGAGGGCGGCCGGATATCCGCCACAAAGCATACCTCCTTTGGCCACCACCCCCGGAATCCGAAAGGTGGCTTCCAGAGATACACCCATCGCCCGAAAGACACCCAAAGCTACTCCGGGATACCGGAGAGGGATCAGGACATCCCTAGGCGATCCAGATTCCACGGCAAACTACGCCACCGCCTAGAACCTCAACGGCATGGGATGGACCCCGGTGTCCTTTCCCCTACCTAGGAACTAGCGTGCCTGTGGGAGAAATCCAAAGGCCTAAAAGAGGAAGGGCAAAAGGGAGGGGTGGGGAGGAGGAATGGAAAAAGGGGAGGATGGGATAGGGAAGGGGAGGATGGGGGGTAATTAGGTTCGGTCTGAGGAAGAAGACCGACAGGTCTAATTCCTCAGACCAAGAGTCTCTTCACCACGCCAAGGAGCCCCCCTTCAAGAGGTAGGTACTGGCGAGATTCGATACATTTATTATAAAGGGGGAAGCGCTAAACTTGTAGGATTAGACAGCGCCTGTGGGGGATGTGGAAGGTATCCAGGCTTAATTCAGGGAACTGGAGCACAGATCCAATTCCCTAGATCAAGAGCTCCTCGCCAGCATCAAGGAACCTTCCTTAAGGGGATTCGATACAACAGCTGTAAACTAACATTTCCACTCTCACGACTCAATCGTAATAGCACGACTGTAAACAAGACACGAAAAGGGTGGGGGGTGGGGGGCTCAACCCATGACGAGCGAGTCCACTACTGTAGTTAGTGCCTACGTAAAGAAACACGAGCCAAATACCTCTGTCTTAATCATATATACTCTCAAAGCAGTGAGCATTTACCTGTCATACACCTTAACTCAAGTCTTCACACATTCGCTGCCTGACCACGGTCGAGTGAGGTTGTGCGCTGCACCCCTCTGCTGTTCAGGCGAGCTACCTTGTATCAACATGGCGCTGAGTGTGAGGAGGCGCGTAAATACCATTGGTATTGAGCTGCTTCGTGGGGCGATTTCACCCTCTTCAGTGCAAGTCTTACTCCCAACAATCATTAGGGAGACCTATGGAATCCAGGACGATGAGGTGTATGGTGTAGCCCTGAATGGGGCTTATAGAATCTTCGTCAAACTGAATTCCACGTCCGTGTATGAGTCTTTGGTGACGAGGTTCCAAGACGTGAGTCTTGACGCTACTCCAGCTGTGAAGGTGCGTTTGATCGACGTATCTCGCCACTTTACGTGGGTTAAGATACGTAATGTCCCATTTGAGGCAGATGAGGCTGACATAAGGAGTGTTTTTGAGACATATGGAACCGTACATCTGGCACAAAAGGGCAAGTGGACAGCAGGTGCTTACATGGGACGTCCGGAGGGTACCTTTTCCCTGAAGATGACTCTGAGACATCCCATACCGTCTTACGTCGTGTTGGAGGACTTCAGGACGCAAGTTATGGTATCGTATGCCGGACAGAGACGTACGTGCAGAATATGTGGGGCGTACGACCATATGGCGGCAGAGTGCGTGAAGCTGAGGAGGGCGCCAGCGCAAACTGGTGAAGCACCAGTTACCAGCGTGATAGCTGTTGAGAGCCCAGTGCGCAAGCAAGGGCCTGGGCGCTTGTGGAGTGAAGAGGTGGAGGATTCCAAAGAGGAGAATGGCATGTGTGAGGTAAGCTGTGATGTAAAAGGATCTGTTACTACACAAAGGAAAAGTACAGAAGTGCAAGTGCAGGAGGAGGTGCAGGCTATAGAGGAAGAGCTTCAGGAAGTGTTAAGGACATTGACACCGCCTGCAGAGGATGTTGTTCCTGAGCTGGTGAGAGACACGGCGGTGCCTGTAGAGGAATGTAAGGATAAAAAACATAGCAGGGTTGACGGGCCAACTAGTAAGAGAGAGTTGTCGCCGTGTGCTGTGGAACGGGGCGTGGTGGAGGTAGAGGTTCATCGTGAGGGAACCTCTGAAGATAACATGGATGTGGAGGGCATCACGAGGAAGAGAGCGGCGGCGTCAGACTCAGATGATGTCCTGACGCCGGCGCAGAGGTCTGGGAGGAAGGAAGAGCAACGTCGAAGCAGTCACGATAAGAGGCATCGCAAAAAAGGGGGAGGGGTTGATGGTGTGAAGCCTTGTGCTGGCTCTGGGGCAGGAGGCCCTGGGATGAATGAAGAGAGGAGGAAGGGTTGGAAACTATAAAGAGGCCTTAGGTGTATGACTGTGAACGTAAATGGACTGTGTAATAGTGTGAAGAAGGAATGGTTTCGAATGTTTCTGTATAAATACAGGGTGGATGTAGTGTTCCTGCAAGAACACAATTTCAAGGAGGGAAGAGTGCTCGAGGTGGAGGGGTTTCAGGTCATGACTCTGCCATCTGCACGTCTGAAAGGTGGTGTGGGTATATTGATCAGGGAGGCAAGCCCGTTTGTGTTGCTAAGAAGTGAGGGGGGGGGGAGGGGGAAGAGTATTGCGCGTGGATGGGTGGTGGATGGGACAGCGGGTATCTTTTGTATGTGTGTATGCACCAGCGGAAAATGATGTGAGGGTAAAAAGGGATTTTGTATGTGAAGAACTAGTTTTCTTCTTACGTGGTTTACCTGCAGTGGCCGTCGTTGGTGGCGACTGGAACTGCGTTATTAGGAGGGCTGACGTGGAACCAAAAGGGGCGGGGCACGTGTCGGCGGCCTTGCGAGATCTTTTGAGGGATATTCAGTTGCGGGATGCGGTTGGAGGAGGGGCGTGGGAGGTAGAGCACACTTTTGTAAGACGGGGTTACGCTGCTAGGTTGGATAGGCTGTATATATCTCAAGGGGTTGGGTTGACATTTTTCCGTACAATAGAAGTAGCTTATTCGGATCATCGGGCGGTAGTAGCAGAGGTGGTGTGGGAGTCACTAGCAGGTATATCTAGGGGATATTGGAAATTAAATACAAGTGTGTTAGGTGATGAGGAGGGGATAGAGGGATTTGCAACGCTGTGGGAGGGGTTACGTGCAGAGATAAAAGGGGTAGAGGATGTGGTGATGTGGTGGGATGGTGTGGCTAAAGAACGGATTAAGCAATATTACGTAAAGGAAGGGAAACGTATCAATTCTTTAAAATATGGGCTTGCTAACTATTTGGAGGATAGATTACGGGGTTGTTATGCGAGGGGGGCGGTGGCGGGCACTTATCCAATGGACGAAATTATGGCAATTAAAGGGAGGCTGCGTGAGGTACAGGATGAGAGGTTCCAAGCGGTGAGGGTACAGGCGGGGGTGGAAGAGGTGTTATGGGGCGATAGACCTTCATCGTGCGTATTGCGTAGGCAGAAACAAAGACAGCAGGCAATGACTATTCCATGGTTGGAGGTTCATGAATCGATAGGAGGGTACAGGGAGGGGCAGGTCATACAAGCTACGGAAGGAATGGGGGCGTTTGCTGACAAGTGGTATGAGAAGTACTGGCAACGAGAAGGGGTAGAGGATGGGGTTTTAGAACAGGTGTGTGGGAGTGTGGTATGTCAGTTGCGTAACAGTGATAGGGAAGCACTGGGTGGGGAAATAACTGAGGGGGAAATATGGAGGGCTTTAAGTGGAATGCGAAAGGGCAAAGCACCGGGAATTGATGGACTCCCGGCAGAGTTTTATCAGCAGCATTGGGAATTATTGAGGCATTTTCTGGTTAGGTTATTAAATTGCATGAAGGAGAGAGGTGAGCTGGGTGAGAAGCAGGCAACGGCTGTCGTTGTATTGGTACCGAAGGGTAAGGGGCAGCATACGCTTCGGGATTACCGGGCGATCTCGTTGTTATGCGCAGATTATAAATTGTTTGCAAAGATTTTGGGAAATCGGGTCAAGTGTGTGGTAGGGCGGGTAGTATCAAAAACTCAGTTTGGTTTGCCAGGGAGGTCTATGGTGGAGGGGCATGGGTTACTTAGGGATTTCGTGGAGGCAAAAGGGGGGGGGAGGGAGGGAGGTTTGGTGGCGCTCGATTGGCAAGGGGCATACGATAGAGTGGATCGGAAAGCATTGAAAGCCATCCTCAGGGGTCAGGGGTTTGGGGAAGAAATAGTGGGCTGGGTTGAGGCGTTGTATGGAGGTGCAATGGCGAGGGTACAGATTAATGGTCGATTGGGTGGGAAGATTGTAATGGGTAGGGGACTTAGGCAGGGGTGTCCTATGTCACAATTATTGTTTGCGTGCGTACAGGACCCCTTTTATAGATTGATGGAGCAGCGTATGTGTCACGTAGAGGGACCAGGGTGTGAGGTTGCGAGGGTTTGGCCAGTTTTAATTGGGTATGTGGATGATACAACTGTTCTGATCAGGGAGGGGATGTCAATGGACACATTAGACGGGGTAGTACAAATGTTCGCAGGGGCAACTGGTATGAGGGTAAATTCAGATAAATCCATGGTCATGGGGTTAGGAGCTTGGGCGGGTAGGGTTGATTGGGGTAGTGCAGTTGTGAGGAGGCAGGTGCATTCGTTAAAAATCTGCGGTCTTATTTATGCAGACGATCTACCTGTGGCACGCATGGAAAACTCGCTTAGGATGGTAGAAAGGATTCAGGGACGCTTGGGTGCATTGCGACCTTATCATTTGACCCTTGTGCAGCGTGCCATTGTTGTTAATATCTTACTGTATAGCAAAGTATGGCACGTGGCAGCCGTGTTCCCATTAACTGGGCCGGCAATAACGAACATACTTAGGAAGGTTTTTAAATTCTTGTGGGGTTCGAGCTGTGATTGGATTAAGAGGGATGTGGTAATGTTACCTGTAAGTAAGGGGGGGCTGGGATTGATGGACTTAAAGCGGAGGGTCAAATGTGTCTTCATTAAAAGGGAGGTGATGAGGGAAAGTGTGGGTGGGGGGGGTTTGGCCAGGATCCATAACAGATTGCAACGGATGTATACAGGAGTTGAGTTGCATGAGTGTGAAACTGTGTTGAGGGCTCTGGCGTGGGATCGAGAGCCAGCAAAGGTTAAAATAGGTAGGTTGTGTAGATTGTTAGCCGGGAGGGTTGTAGCGCCTGTAGAGGGAATTTTCCCCATGTATGCATGGGGAAGTATATGGAATAGGTTGAGTAGGATGAGGTTGCAACCTCGTGTTCGGGATGTAATGTATCGTTTTCTGCATGGCATTTTACCGTCGGGTGTGGTTCTACGGGATAGACGAGTCGTTGACGGGGGGGAGTGTGGGATATGTGGTGGGGAGGAGTCGGCTTTTCATGTAGTATATTTTTGTGATGGACTGAGGAGTGTCAAGGGGTGGTTAAATAGGGTGATAAATAGGATAGGAGGTAAAGGAATTTCTGTATTGAGAGCATTAAGTCTCGACGTGGGGGGATGGGAGGAAAGTGTAATCAGAGCTGTGGGGTACATTATGGCAGATTATATCTATATAGTGTGGGGATTGCGGGGCAAACAGGTTACTGAGGTGAAGAGGAGGGTGTTAGCGTTAACGTTCTATAAAACGGTATGTAGAAATAAGGAAATTTATGGGAGGAGGTGGGTGAAGGATTTTTCAGAGGGATATAGGCAACTTACGTTACAGGTTTTATTAGACTTGTAATATACGAGGGAGGGGAGGGTATGATTGGAAAGTGTTGCTGGGGTAGGGAAGTCAGGGGTGAAAACAGGGTTGCCTCCCTGGTAATGGATAACAAAAGTTTTGCGAGAGTGTTGGATGAGTGATGCATGAGTGAATAATATGTGGACCACGGGTGCTTGCACCTGTGGAGCTGGCCAGTTTTTGTGTGAATGGACTTTATACTTATTATACATATTGTGTGTGGTAATATTGATTTACGGTAATGACATTGTATTTTGGGGATTTGCTATAATAATTGCACGTATTTGCTCCAACTTGTTTTCTAGGTGCCTTGCACTGCATAGTGTTGATGCTGTGATCATGCACGGTGTCCAGAGATATGATGTGATATGTTTGTATTAATGTCTGTGCATAATTGTTCGTCACTGGTGTTCTGCAATTCAGTTTTGTTTTGAGAGTAAAGAGGTTAATGCACGTCAGATAGTGTAATAAAGTTGGGCAACAGTGGTGTTATAGGTTTTTGTGGTTAGGTGCGTGCTAGGCACAGTCTTTGTGTTACTTATGTCATGGTTATATTTTGTTGTATTGTACTATTGTCAGTAGTACTATGTAATGTCCATATAAGCTGTATAGAGCTTGAATGTCATAGTTGAAGCTGTGTTATTGTTTTAACACTGGAATTGCATGTTTAAATGTGTAAAGGCTTACATGTGTTGGATTTTGAGACTAAGTTTATTCTTATGGTTTTGTAGTAATTTTGTATGTCTTTGTGACTTTTCTATATCACCATTGTTATGTAATACATATTGTTATGTAACTGAACCATTAGGACAATTACATAAATTAATGTTGGATCATTGCTGTGTGACTTTCGATTAGGCAACATTAATTGTTTATAGTATGTTAGGTTGTAAATAGTGGGGTGGTTGGATAACCACGGAGGGGGGGGGGTATTATGTCTGTATAATATGTTCAGTGCAATGCATTGTATGGTCTGTAGTCGATTATTAAGTACCATTTCGAGGGATGTGTATATAAAAGTGTTGTTCATATCAGGTAATTCTGTTGGGTAGCTCCAACAGGTTTGGGTTAAGTGATAGGATGAGGGAGCAGGGAGGGGGGGGGGTGTACCCACACGGAGTTGTAAGTGTGGTGTGTAATATTAGATGTAGGGAGGATTGTGTTAATTATCGACTTAAATGAGTTTTACATATTATATTTTGTAATGTCATGTTTTAAATAAAATATAAAAGAAAAAAAAAAAAAAAAAAAAAAAAAAAAAAAAAAAAAAAACTCAAGTCTTGTAGCACAACGGGGGGGGGGGGGGTTGAGAGAATCAGATCTGATCCAATGAAATCATGATGGTACTTTTAAAGTGAGCTGTAATTAATGCATTCATAGCTCCCTTCATATTCAACAGGTTTCTTTTTCATCTAAAAAAAAAAAAAAAGTTAGTGCTGCTCTACTAAATCACAAAACAATCTCGTGTAAAAACATTGTATTTCTGTGGAACAAACTAGAAATTTCACATTCCTTCAGTGGAGAAATGCAATGCTCGCATTAACAAATTTTGAACTGTGTAATGCCCAATCTTTTTTTTTTTTTTTTTTTTTTTTTTTTTTTTAATAGGAGTTAACTGGATCCAGTCATGCTTTCCTCGACCTTGTTAGATTATAATCATGGGGGAGCGCTAAACCCATAGGGATTATACAGCGTCTGTGGGAGGGGGGAGGGGAATGAAAGGTATTCAGACTCGATTCATGGAACTGGAGCACAGACCCAGTTCCCTAGATCAAGAGCCCCTCACCAGCGTCAAGGAACCTCCCTTGAAGGGAGCTTGTTAGATAAAAGGACACAAGTGCAACTAATGACTGTGTTAACGTTTCGCTCTCCAGCAGCTTTATCAAGCTGTTACAGGGACACAAGAGGGTATATATAGGTAAAGAGTGAGGTGTAAACCACAGTAAAACATTTCAGTTGCACTCGTGTCCTTTTACTTAACATTGTCGGTAATTTTGGCAACATTACAATTTCTGGAGCTTGTGGATCGAGACTTCATGATTCACACGTCAGAAGTAACTTTACATTTCCTGCCATGTTATAGGTACAAAAAGAACTAAATATCGCCGACGTTAACCATATAAAGTTAAACTGACTTTTCTGATCATTAGAGATTTTCACATTAATTCACAAACACCAATTACATTAATAAAATCAGCAAATAGCATGTCCTCGAGGAAAACACGTCAATCCAAAGTTTGAAGCTTACCGAGAGATGCATTTTAGTTACAGCACGGAAACCAACAAAATGTGTGCCTTGACAACCTAAACCCACGAAACGTGCCATTGCATACGATGCGTCAGCCACTGAAGATTGATACCGTTCGTAATTGTTATAGTTGAAAGGCGCTAAACCCAAAATGATCATATGGCGCCTGTGTAATGGGAGGCATTCAAATTCGCTTCAAGCAAGGGGAAGTCCAGTTCCTCGGATCAAATACTATACTATTTCGACGTTAAAAGTAACAAAATGGCCCATCAGAGAATTATAAAGCACTAAACCCGTAAGGGTTATACCAGCGCCTATCAGAGAAGTCTTTCTCCAACAATCACAAAAAAAAATATGGGAAAGTGCTATTTAGCGTTGTGGCCAGGTCACCCGGGCATGCAAATAGTCGCAGAAATCTTGCCCAAGATACAATATTAATTATTCTAAGAATTTGGTCCATTTTACCGTACATAATTGAAAATTTGAAGCCAACTGGACGAGACGTTCTGTAGTTATGAATTAAAAAAACCTAAAAGTTGAATATTAATCATTCATTTTAAGCGCTAAACCCATGTGGGTTGTTTAGAGCATGACAGGCGGCTCGATCCTCCATCTGCTGAGCGCCAGAGACACTCTTCCCATTTGTACTTTGCCTATATGTCGAAATCGAAAAGTTGGAAAAAATCCAGGACGCTTTTCGAAGGTATATCTTCGGGGATACTTAGTGAAAACTAATGCAATTATTACAGAAAAATTTAGGCAACTTGTTTTTACGTATCTCGAGCTGCCAAAGCAAAATAAATTTATACAAAAATAGGGAACATCTGAACACAACACCCAATTAAGGAAAATGTCAGTTTTCCGTACACAGTTACCCAGTGTTTTAGTAGTCAGGATTTACAAATCGGGGAACGGGTGGGGGCATGAACCCATGGCACGAGTCCTAAACTTGAGGCCATGGGATACATTGACCATTCAACAGCAGTAATTGCTAGCAGAGATCAAGTATGCTTAACAGTTTATGGTGTTAGTATGGCTATGCAGTGTTACCCTACAGTAAAGAATGTCTTAATACGTACAGAAGCCATTTACCGATTTGTGTGTAGTTAAAATACTTAATTTCCAGTTGAATTTTTTTTTTTTATTATATACTTACCTTTAACTCCCTAAATTATTACGTGTTAAGTAGATTATAACCTTTAAATGACCAGGCATTACGAAGGTGTTTTTCCAACCAAAAATAGTGCGTCAAAATCTATTAAAAGTATGTTTGCACATTCAAAATTTATGAATTTTTGGAAATATTCCTCTTACTGAGCCTGCAGGTATAATTTTAAATTTTCTATAAACATTAAACTTAAAAACTTACTAAATCACATCGTTAAAATTCAAAGTTTTACTGAAGGAAGTTTTCCCATACAACTGATATTTTACATATAAACTTTCAAAATAACCTGCACTAAACATCTAGACAACATTCACCTGGCGAACATGACTACTCTTGTGGGGCACAGGTGTCTGCCCGAAATACCTAGGCATGCTAGTGGCCTTTGTAATTCATATTTTGTATATAAACCACAAATTGTAATTAATATTCTATATGTAAACCCCGCATTGTAATCTTTACAGAGAAAAGCACCTCAGTTTCAAGTTAGCACACGTGTAGCGAGTGTAGGGATCAGCTACCCCTACACTAATGGACGGTATACCAATGATATCTTTCAGTTACTGAAAAACCAGCCAAGTCTTCACTACTAAATTTGGGTATTTCTGTTTACGAGAACTTTGAAGTTGAAACCGCTTTTAAAAAGCATATTAAGCTCTATACCCGTAAGGATCATTGATGAAAAAGTAGGTTTAGTTCTATATTTTTATATTGTAAAAAATGTATTCTTTGTGTACAGACTTATCAAGGGGAAGCACTAAACACGTGGGATTATACAGCGCCAATGTGGGGTGTGTGGAAGGTATTCAGGCTTAATTCAGGGAACTTTAGCACAGATCCAGTTCCCTAGATCAAGAGCCCCTCACCAGCATTAAGGAACCTCCCTTGAGACGAGACTTAATATGTAAATTGTTGGCCGGATTTGAAGGATAATCCTCAAGAGATAAGCATTGTAATTAATCATGAAAAGGAAGAAGTTCGATTGCTCGTTGTGGTTGGTCTTCAGACTTAAGACAAGGTTAATTTTTTCTAACGAAATTAATAGCCGTTACAGACTAGTGGTCTAGGCACCGAAGGCGGACAATGGCAGAAAAAAAATTACGAAGAATACCGTGACGAATACGTAAATAACCCGGACATGGGAGAATAACTTAAGACAACTAGTTTACTATCAGTACTATCATCTCCACTTTGTCCCGTCCCTACTCGTCTATATACCGGCTCCCTTACCTTCGTGTTACTAGTTAATGGTCCAGATCTGAAAACTAAGCTTGTCTTTCATGTGCGGGTTATTTACGGAACTAGCAGACTAATAAATTTCTCAACTTATTGCCAGTATCACATGCCTAAGACAACATGTGCTGCATTCAAGGATTGACCGATTACAGAATCCAGGCTGAGGGACTTATTACTACTGATCTTCAACCATTTTCTTTGTAAGGCACTGACGAAGCCACTGGCGAAAAGTTTCCACAACAGATACCCAAGTGTTGCACCTGTGTAATTTATCAATTTGTCGGTCTGAACATTTATGTACACTAGACTTTATACCCCGAACATTTTAATTTAGATTACAAATCTTCGCCCAATTTTTATGGGTCATGCACTGCACTAGGGAGGGGGGAATGAATAGTGCTGGGAAATTTAAGTAGAAAATTGTATTTAGAGCATTGGGTGTCCAGAAAGTGAATACTTCTACGGGGCCTACGATAAATGAATCAAAAGGTTTGACTGGTCTTGGCAGGAGGGGTTCCAACCACTTGTCAACCATAGGCAAGGCGTGACCAGCAAGCATACCAGTACAATCAAAACTAAGCGCTAAACCCACAAGGGTGTGCACAGCAGGATGGGCTAAAGATGCAATACGCGAAGATCAGAGACCAGCGAGGGTGAGGAGTATGCCAGAGTCGGTAAGGGTAGTTGTGAGAGCTGAAGGGACAAGCAAGATCAGTCTTAATAAAGCTGTTGCTGACAAAGCAAAGTGTCAGGTAGGGCTGGCAGAGGGAAGGACAAATTTAAGGGGTGTCAGAGCGGTGACTCTGCTAGAGGTAAATTCTGCGAGCTCGCTGGTAAACAGGGCAGTATTAGTACGTATATGAAAAACTGCAAACGGGACTTCACTATTCTCAGTGGCGCTAGACGCTTCTCCACGATACGCCCACGAGTCATAGTGTCCAATACGAAGGCGGGAGTAGTCTCCCAAACACAACTAAGACCAGAAGCCTAAACAAGGTTCGACAATACAGTACATGAATCTAATGTGCCATTGCCAACAGTTGCGAAATTGCCTCGAGAGTACGGTGTTAACTGTTTCAACAAATAACAGCATTAAGTACCGAGCTTGCTTGAAGGTTACTAGAAGGGGGTAGCACATGTCAGAGATACGTCCGTAGACTAGGCCGTAGGTACAAGGTGGGCAGAGGGGAGTTTGGCCGATAGCCAGTCCTGGGAGGAGAGGTTGAGCCCGTGAGGGTAGGCCGTGGAGTGAGGCCGGATGGGCTCAGCGTCTGATCTGGGCAGGCCTAGAGGGGGGCAGCACCACAGTGCCGCGAGATATGAATCTAGCAGACAGTACAGGCTGTCTACAACTGCAAGACTGACAAACCAGTATATGAAATGTCTGGAACAGCTGATCACGCAGCTAAGTGTGTGTTCGTTGCCTCGGAACATCCACACATCGGCGACCCCACCACAACACTGCTGTTTTACTATAAACTTGGCGCGGCCGAAGTTGAATACAAAGATCTAGGCATGCTAGAACAATTTCCCAAGTCTACATTCGTGATATGCAGTGTTACTTCTAATTGGTTTAAAGGTAGTTATCGTTAAAGGGGGAAAGGGAAACCAGTTAAAATTTTGACATTACTAAGCTGTTCATTCAGCGCTTTTAAAGATTCCTTGCAAGATAAATTGACAACTTGCTGCTGCAGTTATCGGTTCTTAAAATTATCACAATGCAAGTAAAACTATTCAGTCTTCTTCACCCCTCCCCCACAGACACAGCAAACCTAAAACTAGACATCGGCCAGGAGCGATCAGATGTATACGGAAAAAAAAAAAAACATTTACCGCCGAAACAGGTTGGGTTCTTAAGTCAGGTAAGCACTTAAAAGCACCCCTCCCCCCACCCAAGAGAACCCCGTTCTACCCCTGGGCACAAATTCTCCCGCTTTAAGATAAAGTCAGGAAAACTTCAGTCATACCTAAGCCAAGGAAACTAATTTCTTCGCGCAAGAGCCCCTGCCAACAGCTTCCCTCGAGGAGTGATGGATGGCTTTGATACCGTTTATAGTTGCTTGCCAATTATGCTTAGAAAAATTACCGACAGTAACCAGTTTCATCGCTAAACGAGTACGGTATGATGAGCTCATTTCCATGTACACAAATCAGAAAACCGAGATTCATGTAGATTAGAGATTCGACAGATGCTTTAGAAAGATTACAATATTGGACTGAATCTCTTAGCTCATTGCCTAACCATGACAACTTTCAACAATATTAATGCAATATGAAAGGAGCTCTTTCAGCTCTGCAGCAAATAGCAGAATATTCTGAAAGTAAACTAAATGCAATCAATCATTGTTCGAAAGTCCTATTATATTTACAAAGCTTTAGAACTTTTGTGCTTCAAACATTCCATTTCTAACATTGATGCCAACACCGTTAGCTGCTTCTCTTTACACTTTCATAAATCACAGTAAAACATTCTGCAATACGTCACTCAAGATTATCTGCCAAGATATTTAGATTGAATTGTCCACCATTTATACCAAGGAACTGTTTAGGAAGGCACCCACTGGAAAGAAATCAATTTTTAAAGGGGTGGAGCAGTAAAACTAGTGCAAGGCTTTGTTAGGTTACCAAAAACTGCTAAAAGTAGTGGTATGACTTTGGACCCTCGTCAGGAAACAATTGTCACGTTTCTTGGAGATTTTTTCCCAAGGGAGAGTGGCGCACCCAACTCCTAGGAACAAACTCCTCGTTTCTGTAACCTAACGGTATCACTAGTCCCTCTTCCCCCAGGAGTGAGGGGAGGATTAAATTAGTGTGCTCGACTACTACTATTAATGCCAATTCATTTTTCCCGTCAACGATAGTGGGAGGGACACGTCTTAGTCTCAAGATCCACTGATAGTGGTCATGCCCCCCCCCCCAAACTGTCTTCACGCGTCTTCCAGTGCCCCTTTCACCCCTCCAAAACTTAGTGGTAGCTGTCATTCACTTCAAATGTACCTGGTATTATCTAAACCAAGCGCTAACTAAACCTAGTGTATCTGGTAACTTCAGTCCTTTACTACAAGTCCTGTAGTCAACATTGCTCCCCACCATTAGTTCCGCCCTGGTCTTTCAATGAAAGCATTCTTATCTTTCCTTCAGCCAGAGAATTTTCCTTTTGAAAGAATGGAAATGGAAAATTACCAAAAACATTTTCAAAGGTTAAAAAGCCAATTACAGAATATTCAAGGTATTCACCTGTGCTAATTTAAGCAAAGTTTGGAGTAAAAAATTTTTTTCATTAAAATTTTATTTAAATATTAACGAAAGAATTTTCTGAAATCCAGTGTTCAGTCAGGACGACGTTTAATGTTTGCCAAATATCCTGGGGAAAAAAAATTTTTTTAGTAAAGACTAACAATTAGAGCAGAATACTGAATAATTTAATGTAACAGTATTATTATAATCAAAAAGAAGCGCTAAGCCACATGGGGAAACTAGTTTCACACTAGGTATAGGTTAGATTCCAGTGGTACAAGTGTGGGGCTTTAAGCAGCATAAACTACGCTCAAATTCAGCGCTTAATAAAGCTCAAAAGAAAACTATCCAATTTCAAACCTATTTCTCAATTATAATGCAAGAATTTCAGTATCTTTCTTTAAAGTTATGAAAGATCGGCAGTCACAAAACTTCAGGGTGGCGGGGGAAGGGGAGGGTGGAGGGGGGGATTATAAAGTGTGTGTAATCTGGGTTAATGTAACAGCCGCAACTTTAAGAAAGTTACTTTATGATCCATTAAGGAGTGGAACTTCCAAAAGCCGAAGTAGGTGAACCTATACAAAATCAGACTCCGTAGGTATTTACTTTAACGTGCTGGCTCGTATTTCACCAGGAATTTAAAGTTCTAAGCAAATTTTCAGTCCATCCTAATAAACATTTAAAACGGGTGCTAGGATTTCTAACCCGTATAATTAGTATCCAATGATCAGCTATTACTTACAATTAGACCTTAGCCATTAACACTGCCTAAGTACGTTCGTCCAGGACCACTTATGTGGTCCAAGGACATCCTCAGTTTAGTAGTCTGCAACTATGTAGTTTTGGCTACTTCAGGGTAGGTCCTTAAAGAGCTTTTATGGGAAGTAGTTTGATTATATTGTCCTAGCCACTATGCCAAATATTAGACATTGTCTGCATACAAGATATGGAGAGCCATTGGATAGTACTGTTAGCTTTAGTACATTCCCCGCTTTAATCTAGACTACTTACATTTATTGCTTTAAAATATTACTTTAGCTAGTTACATTACTACTAGGTTACTGCTTATTTTACTAGCATGTATTAGCAAGTGAACTTAACATTCCAGAAGTATTTTCAAACTTCCATCTACCTTGTCGGAAACTGCATGTGTAAACTGTCATTAATAAACATTACAAACTAAGAATTAACTTGACAAAAATACCCACCCGCAATGCCATTCCGGACAACACTTTCCTGGTTGAGTGCGTTTAACGCAAAATTTGAAAGGACGACGACGCAGAGAACACTTTATAACCGTCTTCTTGATACCTTCATTGGTACAAGTCATAGAAGTGCAGGGATCCAGGCTCCAAGTCTCGTGAAGACTACGGTGTTTACCTTTATCATCAGTACAACCACTGCAAGATATTGCATTAAACTTACCAACAGAATAGCGAACTAAATTTATAACTAAGACACTGTACCTATTGAAAATTTAACTATTGCACAAGCTACCAAAGTTAATTTGGTGAAAATACTTAAACTTCTAATGGTGTTAAATGTTGTTTACAAGCTTTGAGAGAAGTAGTGAGGTTGTCTGCTCGAAATGGAGAATATTTTTGTAATTAGAGTGGAGGGTTAAGATGAAGTTGAAGGCTGCTTTAGCATCAAAACATTGGAACAGCACAACCCGGTGGATTAATAAATCTGGGGAAGGAAGGTTATTTGAAGTAAAAGGAAAGTGGGAGGAAATAGGGGTTGATTGCTAGTGTTTTGGTCTGTCCTTAAGCCACTCAGATCTGCTAATTTTCTTTGTGGGGAAATAATACCAAAGAAACAGCTACAGCAATCTTAAATTTTAGGAAACTAAACTGCACCAAGTCTACGATGGCGGACTAAACTATGCAACATATCGCGCGCGTGTGCGTCCACAATACTAATTAGCATTATGGGCACTAAGGAATACAAATTCCTTCATCTTAAGCAGTATATTAAAGCACTGAATCCGTAGGTCATACATTTCATAAGACAAGACTTACTTCTATTTATTGGAAGACTTAAAATGTTATATTACTCGGCTTAAGTCACCAATTTTATCATTCAGAACTTTACCTGCAGTTCCATTTAGGGCAGCATCCACCAGGCGGAGTATAAGAGTAGCAGCCGGGGCGTGATTGAGCAGCTTTCTCGCATTCCCTTTTGTTACTTTTTATTCCATGTGTGGTACACGTGTGGATGGAGCATTTGTCATCCCATTTACTTAACAGTTTATGGAATCTTCCAGCTACGTCTATGCATCCACTGAAATATTAAAGAGCATTAGGACCAATTTAATTCTCTGCAAAATATTCCAGAATACATTTAACTGGTTAAGTCCACCTCGTTTTATAGGCTAATACGTACCTGCAGTTCCAGGATGGACAGCATTCGCCTACTGGAATGTACATTGAACAGATTGGGTAAGGAGGAAGAGATTTTTCACACTGCTTTACCGTCCTTCGTATACCTTCAGATGTGCACACAAGGGTAGTGCACGGATCATCAGTGCTCCAGCGGCTGCCCAAGACATGGTAGGTACCATCCAGGTCCACACAGCCACTGAAATTTAAGATTTAGGTTATTCAGCAGACATGCTGAAAAACGAACAGCTAGTGTTCACAATCGGACATTACAATTTGTAATGACAGGCAGTGAACACAAGTAGAAGTTTGTAACTATTTGCAGTGGTGATATCAGTAGGAATACTTCAAGCAACAACTTATTGATAAACTGGACATTAAATTAAGAAGGGTACCTCAGAAGAGTATTTCTGAAGACGAGCAGAATGGAAACTTTCCTCCAAGTTAAAATGTTAAGACCTTTTATTTGCATTAAGTTTTGTTCTAGTCACACTTAATATTTGTTCTGTTGAAGTTTCCAGGAAGAAGCTGAGCGCAGAGTTAAAGTTCTTGATAAATTAACTGACAAATTTCAGCAATATTTTTTTTTTTTTTTTTTTTTTTTTTTTTTGTAGGTTGAGTAAATTAAGACAGTGGGCGGGTTTGTCTGGAATCGGTGATTATTCTAACATTTGACTTCTTTGGTAACTTCAGATCCACATGCCCATACCATTAGAGGTAGGGATAGATTAGCGACATACAGGGAAGCTATAATTACCTGCAGTTCCATTTGGGGCAACATGTTCTCACTGGTGTGTAAAGACTGCAATCCTCATGGGGTTTCGGTAACTGCCGACAGCTTTTCCGCATAACTTTCACACCATCTTCAGTACACACCGATGTGATACACGGACCAGTTGCCCACTCTCTTCCAATCTCATGGTGCTTTCCTTCTTCGTCGATACAGCCACTGTAAATTCAGTTAATTTATTTGTATAAATTTTAAAGTAAGTGAAAATTTTAAATCTAAAGTTATTCCACTGTACCTGCAGTTCCACTCGTAACAGCATGCCAGTGGCGGTCTATAGGGTGAGCAGTCTTCGCTAGGGGGTCCTCTGCACTTTACTAGACGACAGTCAGGACTGTTAGGGAAAAAACGGATTAGGGGTGAATAGGTTAGTAGTATTTGGTTAAGTACAGAAAAAGGTACTATCGTGGCTGGAACTACCCACACAAACTTGCAATGTTTCGGGTCAAGTGGGACAGACAGTTTAAAATATTCATAGTTATAGACTAATCCCTAGTTTGTTAGTTTAGCAATGAACTAGGCTTTCTTTTGCTAGGTATTTTGCTTTACGGAAATTTCAGCCAAGACGAGCAGAATCTTAAGAAAAATTATATACTTGCCCACACTTCCAAGTAGGACAACACTTGTTCCCGGCAGGAATCTCCTCGCAGTTACTATGAGGTGCATCAGGGCATTTCTGAACGATTTTCCGTATTCCAGCCCGTGTACACTTCAACGAGACGCAAGCACTTTCCTTCCATACACTGTTCAGTCTATGGTACTTCCCATCGTCGCCAAGACATGCACTGGGTAATTAGACCAGCATTCAAAAGCTTTATTAATTCAAACTATCAATTTGCTATAAAAGTTTAGGAAGGAGGTCAAAGAAGTAATCATTTTACACTGAAAACTTGGTTTCCATATTAAATAAATTTAACAAAATTAGTAGGGCGCTTTGATTATATTTAACATTTCATTCTTCGTTAATCTGCATGTACATGCAGTCCAATAAATCTTACGTCATATGGAGAAAAAAAAAAAAAGTTAAAAGGCGGCAGTATTTAGAAAGTTTGTTGAAAATAATTTATTCCTTTAATAAATTTCAAGTTAGAAAATTTTAGCAATTTATACTAAAAAGCAATTTTGAGGAAGTTTTCATAGGTATTAAGAAAGTTAAGATGCAAGAACTAAAATTAAGGCAGAAAAAAAAACAAGCTAATAGGATAATTTAGCTAATCCTATATGGCGGAGAAAATTTCAAGGAATAACTTTTGCTTAGACAAGTTATGCAAAACAACTTTTGCAAATGAAAGCAAAAAAATTAAGAAATACACAAGATAATCGTGTAAACTGATAATTACCCTTTATATGAAAACTAAGAAAAGGCAAATAAAAACTCAGGTTCTTAGCACTGTGAAGTTCCTAACCTGCAATTCCATTTAGGACAACACTCGCCCTCTGGTGTGTAACTTCTGCAACTGGGATGAGGTCTTTTCAGGGCAGAACAGTATTTCCGCGTAACATTAATACCAGTTTCCGTACATACAGAAGTGCTGCAAGGTTTGTTTGACCACTCGCTACCTATATTATGATGGTTGTTGAGCTCGTCAACACATCCTCTGTCAAGATATTGAAGTGGGTTTAATTTTTTTTTAAGTTATAAAACCAGTTAATTCAAATTATCACAGGTTTATCTTTTCTCTGTACCTGCACTCCCATTCGTCACAGCATGCCAGTGGTAGTTTATGTGGTCTGCAAAACATGTTGGGTGGCTCGGGACATTTAACAAGACTGCAGTCAGGTCTGAAATCACGTGAACCGAATGTGAGGACGAGTAACTGGTAATAGCGGTAATTAAGTAATTTTCAGAAATACATTTTAATCACGCTGGGGATAAATTTAACAAGCTTTTGTCTTAGTGGAGATTGATTTTTTAAAGGAAATTCATTTGTACTAAGATTGAAGTTTGTTTGGCCAACGTACGATTGTAAAAATCTAATTCTCTAACTAGTGCGCGATCTAACCAGTAACTGGCTGTCTAAGTTTATAGTAAGGCTGCAAGCAGAAAAATAGCTTTCACAAGTTTGCCAGAAAAATGAGGAACGTCTAACGCTTCAAGCTTACTCTAATTCATGTATTATAATCAAAAAGAAGCGCTAAGCCACAAGGGTCGTATTCATGTAGAAGTTAAGAAAGCGTATCGCTAAATTGAATTTAAGTTTTAAGGATTAATCTTTACATTAATTTCAGATTAGCACCTACGAAGAAAAAATCTCAGCCATTCATTAGGTAGCTTAAGAGGGTTTCTCGCAAATTCAAAATTTATTAAAACATCAAGTGGGATGGGTGGTGTTGCACGCTCCAATAATTTTCCTTTCATCAGGAATCTATACCAAGTTTTAAGCCGCTCAGAAATTGCATTATCAAGTTACAAGCGTTGAAGTGTGAAGCCAACTGGACGAGGCACTCAGACACCATGATCAAAATTACAATTTCCTCCCCAGTTTCTTGCATTTAAAGTAAATGCACATTGGGACGATATCAGATCAAAATCAAACCTTAAAATTTTGGAGCGTTTGAAGGTTACGTACAACTTTCATATGTATACGTGCTTATGTATGTGTATACGTATATTTATATTACACTAATGCATGCACTAAGTTCTACGAAAGCTATTAGTTAATATCCATTACATGTACAAGGTATACAGGCCTAGTTGACAATGATACTATATAGAAAGCATGTGCAGAAAATTTTGGACAAATTAGGTGAAGTTCGTCTCGGGATGCGACCCCACACTACTGTAGTAACCCAGATACCCACAGACCACCGGGGTAAGGAAACACTCCCAATGTATCTACCCTCGCCGGGAATTAACTCCGAACCTCGCCGTGATCTGGGGGCTTAACCGTTAGTTAATTTAACAGGCCAATAAACTGACCAGAAAGAATCTGCTTCATGGAAATTCAATTTAGTCCAGCGTTGTACTAATTACTGAAAGTAATCTTTCGTTCTCAGTTTTAAAGTTTGGTTTAGCCAAAGACTTGCCATGCTTCCCACTACCACTAAATATATTACACCTTATGTCAATAGTCACTGCTAAGCTTTTTTCCCCAGTATATTTACTCACCCACACTGCCAAGATGGGCAGCATCTTCCTTCACCAGGAACTTCTTGGCAGTTGCTGTGAGGTGGCTCAAGGCATTCCTCAATTTTTGTATGAATACCAGCCAGGGTACACTTATGGGTGACGCAGTCACTAGTCTGCCATTCGCTATCCATGTCGTGGTACACTCCAGCATTGTCGAGACAAGCACTGCAAAGTATTTTCACAGTTAGTTATTTTAAACTCTTAAAATTAGGTACTATTGCTTCTGACATCTGGCTGTATTTCCTGCTGCACGATTGTTTGAACTAAAAATCAGCCAAATTTTTAAATTTTAGTGTTCACTATTTGTATGATATTTTCGAGGAAAGCATTTAGTTAAATAAATTTGAACAATGAAACAACCACTGATATTCCAGTAGTACAGCTGAAATTTATCTTGGTACCAGTGCCCTAGCACTAGGAAATTTATAAAGTTTCCTTTTACAACGGAGAGAATTTTTAAATGTTCGTTAGGGAAAGCCTTTGACAGCTTTGGTAATTAAGTGCAAAGTTACACTAGGATATTTATTACGGCCTATGGCATGTTTTGTTTGACCAAACTGCCTTCAATGGTTTACGGAAAAAAACTGCCACAACACTTAAATTTTTTACCTGCAGTTCCATTTAGGACAGCACTCTCCCTCCGGGGTATAAGTAACGCAGCTGTGATGGGGTCTTGGTAATTTACTGCAGTACTGCCTCGTAACCTTTATGCCAATGTCTGTACACAGTGAAGTGCTGCAGGGGTCACTCTTCCACTGGCTGCCCAGCTCGTGGTACTCTTCCAGATCAACACATCCACTGAAAGTAAAGGAATTTAATATATTTAAATCTGCTTCTGTTACATCTAGCTAGCTTAAGAGACTACATTCAAAAGCTGTTGGTAGAATATTGGTAAATGCAGTATGTGGGAAACTGTTTACAGACAGGATATAAGGATTAAAGTTAACAGCATAACCAACCCATGTTGAGTTATTATGAAAAACCTTAATACCCACGAACTTCCAATCCTAAAGACAGAAGTCTTGCATGACAAGCGCTTCCAAGGCTAGACTTCATTTACCAAGGAAGAAAGCAAATGCATGTACACCTCTTAATCACATGACCCTCTATGCTTTTAAGGAGGGAGAGTCATGATTATGACCCTCTTAGAAGGAAACCAGTAAGAACTAAACACTGCAGGCCTACTGACCTAGTCGGGTCACATCTACTCAAGGAGCACTGAGTCAAACCTATTAGCATAAGCTAGTCAGGGCAAATTCACTCACCCCTACTCTTTTATCTAACATTTAAAATTTTAGCGTCCGAGTTTGTTCCACTCTTCCACAACTATTACCAAACCAGTTTTCCTATATTCTTCCTGAATCAATTTGTCCAACTTTAAACCATTTCTGAGAGTCCTGTCTGCTAGATTTTTATAGCATGCTATTTACATTCCCTTTATTCCAGTTTTCCATTTATACGCCTCATTCATCCCCTTTATTCTACGCCTTTCTAGATTGCATGTTAAGACCCTCAGTCCATCCTCGTAGGAAAGATTTGATACATGGGATCAACCGTGATTCTCCTTTATACATTTTCCTGTGTATTTTATCTATTTTGTAATACGAAGACCAGAATTCTGCAGTATAACCCAAACGAGGCGTAACCAAAGATTACACACACACACATATATACACATACACGTGTATATATATGTGTGTATATATGTGTATATATGTGTACATATGTATGTGTGTATGTATATGTGTGTGTGTATATATGTGTGTGTGTGTGTGTGTGTATATGTGTATATTTATCATATACACATGTACATTATATATATATATATATATATATATATTACACATATATATATATATATATATATATATATATATATATATATATATATGTTGGTAGACAGCAACCACCCAGGGAAGTACTACCGTCCTGCCAGATGACAAACAAACCTGTAACTGTTTTGCATGTTGGTAGGATTGCTGGTTTCTTTTTCTGTCTCAAACGCTAGATAACAGGGATATCTTGCTACTCCTACTTGCACTTTGGTCACACTTCATAGACACGCACACATATATACATACATCTAGGTTTTTCTCCTTTTCCTAAATAGCTCTTTTTCTTCTTTATTTCTTCTAGTGTCCATGGGGAAGTGGAAAATCTTTCCTCCGTATGCCATGCGTGTCGTATGAGGAGACTAAAATGCCGGGAGCAATGGGCTAGTAACCCCTTCTCCTGAAGGGAAACTTTAGGAAACTGGGATGCTTAAATGTGCTTGGATGTAGTGCGGATGACAAGAAACAGATGATTGCTGATGTTATTAATGAAAAGTTGGATGTCCTGGCCCTAAGCGAAACAAAGCTGAAAGGGGTAGGAGAGTTTCAGTGGGGGGAAATAAATAGGATTAAATCTGGAGTATTAGAGTTAGAGCAAAGGAAGGGGTAGCAGTAATGTTAAATGATCAGTTATGGAAGGAGAAGAGAGAATATGAATGTGTAAATTCAAGAATTATGTGGATTAAAGTAAAGGTTGGATGCGAGAAGTGGGTCATAATAAGCGTGTATGCACCTGGAGAAGAGGAATGCAGAAGAGACTCTGGGAGATGTTAAGTGAATGTATAGGAGCCTTTGAACCAAGTGAGAGTAATTGTGGTAGGGGACCTGAATGCTAAAGTAGGAGAAACTTTTAGAGAGGGTGTGGTAGGTAAGTTTGGGGTGCCAGGTGTAAATGATAATGGGAGCCCTTTGATTGAACTTTGTATAGAAAGGGGTTTAGTTATAGGTAATACATATTTTAAGAAAAAAGAGGATAAATAAGTATACAAGATATGATGTAGGGCGAAATGACAGTAGTTTGTTGGACTATGTATTGGTAGATAAAAGACTGTTGAGTAGACTTCAGGATGTACATGTTTATAGAGGGGCCACATATCAGATCACTTTCTAGTTGTAGCTACACAGTAGAAGGTAGATGGGATACAAGGAGAATAGAAGCATCAGGGAAGAGAGGTGAAGGTTTATAAACTAAAAGAGGAGGCAGTTAGGGTAAGATAAACAGCTATTGGAGGATAGATGGGCTAATGAGAGCATAGGCAATGGGGTCGAAGAGGTATGGGGTAGGTTTAAAAATGTAGTGTTAGAGTGTTCAGCAGAAGTTCGTGGTTACAGGAAAGTGGGTGCAGGAGGGAAGAGGAGCGATTGGTGGAATGATGTAAAGAGAGTAGTAAGGGAGAAAAAGTTAGCATATGAGAAGTTTTTACAAAGTAGAAGTGATGCAAGGAGGGAAGAGTATATGGAGAAAAAGAGGTTAAGAGAGTGGTGAAGCAATGTAAAAAGAGCAAATGAGAGAGTGGGCGAGACGTTATCAACAAATTTTGTTGAAAATAAGAAAGTTTTGGAGTGAGATTAACAAGTTAAGAAAGCCTAGAGAACAAATGGATTTGTCAGTTAAAAATAGGAGAGGAGAGTTATTAAATGGAGAGTTAGAGGTATTGGGAAGATGGAGGGAATATTTTGAGGAATTTTTAAATGTTGATGAAGATAGGGAAGCTGTGATTTCGTGTATAGGGCAAGGAATAACATCTTGTAGGAGTGAGGAAGAGCCAGTTGTGAGTGTGGGGGAAGTTCGTGAAGCAGTAGGTAAAAATGAAAGGGGGTAAGGCAGCCGGGATTGATGGGATAAAGATAGAAGTGTTAAAAGCAGGTGGGGATATAGTTTTGGAGTGGTTGGTGCAATTATTTAATAAATGTATGGAAGAGGGTAAGGTACCTAGGGATTGGCAGAGCATGCATAGTTCCTTTGTATAAAGGCAAAGGGGATAAAAGAGTGCAAAAATTATAGGGGGATAAGTCTGTTGAGTATACCTGGTAAAGTGTATGGTAGAGTTATAATTGAAAGAATTAAGAGTAAGACGGAGAATAGGATAGCAGATGAACAAGGAGGCTTTAGGAAAGGTAGGGGGTGTGTGTGGACCAGGTGTTTACAGTGAAACATAAGTGAACAGTATTTAGATAAGGCTAAAGAGGTCTTTGTGGCATTTATGGATTTGGAAAAGGCGTATGACAGGGTAGATAGGGGGGCAATGTGGCAGATGTTGCAAGTGTATGGTGTAAGAGGTAGGTTACTGAAAGCAGTGAAGAGTTTTAACGAGGATAGTGAGGCTCAAGTTAGAGTATGTAGGAAAGAGGGAAATTTTTTCCCAGTAAAAGTAGGCCTTAGACAAGGATGTGTGATGTCACCGTGGTTTAATATATTTATAGATGGGGTTGTAAGAGAAGTAAATGCGAGGGTCTTGGCAAGAGGCGTGGAGTTAAAAGAAAGAATCACACAAAGTGGGAGTTGTCACAGCTGCTCTTTGCTGATGACACTGCTCTTGGGAGATTCTGAAGAGAAGTTGCAGAGATTGGTAGATGAATTTGGTAGGGTGTGCAAAAGAAAATTAAACGTGAATACAGGAAAGAGTAAGGTTATGAGGATAAAAAGATTAGGTGATGAAAGATTGGATATCAAATTGGAGGGAGAGAGTATGGAGGAGGTGAACGTATTCAGATATTTGGGAGTAGACGTGTCAGCGGATGGGTCTATGAAAGATGAGGTGACTCAGAATTTATGAGGGAAAAAGAGTGAGTGGTGCACTTAGGAGTCTGGAGACAAAGAACTTTGTCCTTGGAGGCAAAGAGGGGAATGTATGAGTATAGTTTTACCAACGCTCTTATATGGGTGTGAAGCGTGGGTGATGAATGTTGCAGCGAGGAGAAGGCTGGAGGCAGTGGAGATGTCATGTCTGAGGGCAATGTGTGGTGTGAATATAATGCAGAGAATTCGTAGTTTGGAAGTTAGGAGGAGGTGCGGGATTACCAAACTGTTGTCCAGAGGGCTGAGGAAGGGTTGTTGAGGTGGTTCGGACATGTAGAGAGAATGGAGCGAAACAGAACGACTTCAAGAGTGTATCAGTCTGTAGTGGAAGGAAGGCGGGGTAGGGGTCGGCCTAGGAAAGGTTGAAGGGAGGGGGGTAAAGGAGGTTTTGTGTGCGAGGGGCTTGGACTTCCAGCAGGCATGCGTGAGCGTGTTTGATAGGAGTGAATGGAGAAATGGTTTTTAATACTTGACGTGCTGTTGGAGTGTGAGCAAAGTAACATTTATGAAGGGATTCAGGGAAACCGGCAGGCCGGACTTGAGTCCTGGAGATGGGAAGTACAGTGCCTGCACTCTGAAGGAGGGGTGTTAATGTTGCAGTTTAAAAACTAGTGTAAAGCACCCTTCTGGCAAGACAGTGATGGAGTGAATGATGGTGAAAGTTTCTTTTTCGGGCCACCCTGCCTTGGTGGGAATCGGCCAGTGTGATAATAAATAAAAAAAAATACACACACATATATATATGTATACATGTACACATACACACATACACACACATACACACACATACACACACACATACACACATACATACACATACACACACATATATACACGTATATATTACATATATATACATTATATATATATACATATATACACATACATATACACATCACTTGAGGACTTTCTTCTTTAATTTTTATACAAAGCCAACGATTCTATTAGCTTTATTGCTAACACTTCTGCACTGTTTTGGTTTTAGATTACTGGCAACCAGAACTTAATTCTTTTCGCAATCAGTAATATTAAGATCTACAGTTATGTGGCATGACTATTTTGTCCAATGTTTAGAGCGAGGTCTAGCTCAGAGGTTCTAGTCATTAAATTGTCTGGCGAGGTCAGGTATTGAGAACATGAGGGGGGGGGGGGTGAAGGTGGCAAGTACTTTATGCAGCCTAGCCTTGGGTGAAAAAATTAAAGCATCATCCTTTACCATTTTCCACTTGTCAGCTTTAACTATCGTCTCTTCCAAAGTTCTTTAACAGTTACTATCTTTAAAACTACGTTCAACATACCGTAGCTACAAAAAAAAAAAACCTGACGAAGCTAGCACAAGACTGCAAGCAGCCTTCAAGACTGCCAGGGAAACATTAGCAGGATTGGTCGATTTAGTATTAGCTCGAGGGTAAATAAAATAGCACAAGTTAAACACTGCAGTTTAACTTTTGGAAACCGGAGGAGATTTTTTTTATGAATGGTGACTAAGAGCATGAAGCAAGAATAAATCTTCCCTACACCTTTCTGAACCTACACTTAAGACTTGCTGCTCTGAGCTTAGCAACTTGGCAGGCACCTCGAGTCCGTACCTGACCAGAGGGGCGGAGATTCATGCGTCTGTGCGCGCGGTAGTCCATTTTGGAAGCTAAAATTCTAAATTTCAGGAAACTGGTAGAAAAATTAAGCAGATTTTGGAAAATTCAAAACCGTGAAGTCTACAATCTTAGCACAAGTACAGTACACCCGATAGTTTAGGTACAGATTTAAAGGAAAATTTCCTCGTACCTGCACGTCCACTCGTCACAGCATGCCAACGGTGGTCTGTGGGATGTACAGTCGCTGCTGGGCGCGCCTGCACATTGTACATTACTGCAGTCGGCTCTGAAATAAAGAAAGTTATTTTGCCGGTTTGATTTAACAGTGAATTTTAAAGTACAAAAGAGTAAATGCATTTCAAAATTTGACTTCAGTTTTAAATACAACAGCGTAAAATATCCTAACAGCTTTCTAGACAACTAAAATTTACCGACTCTAGAAACCTAAACACTATTGCAAACAAATCATACCATGGGTGGGGGTTTGAACCCGCGATCAGTCAAAACTCCAGATCGTCGAGTTAGCCACTGGCTAATGCGACGGTCTGGAGTTATAAAACTGATCGTGGGTTCAAACCCTACCCGTGGTATGGTTTGTTTAAAACAGTGTTCCACCCCGAGGTCCCATAAAACTTTAGTCCTGACATTAAAAGGAGCACTCGCCACCAACTTTCCTAAAGCCTTTGTTACGATAATTACCCTCTTCCATTGGAAACTACGAAGTTGCTCCACAATTAACTTTCAAAACCTTGGCTCAAATATGAAACACTAACGCAAAGTTAATTAGCACTTTAGGTTCCTGAAAGGAACCTAGTAATTAAGCATAGATGGCAAAGTTGCCAAGCAGATTTAATTTTTCCATATTTATACAGGTCCACAAAACTTTCATGCTACAGCGTTTAATACGGGAATAGGTACTTCAGTTATTTAATATAATTAAATTCCTAGTCTAATTATCCTTCCGCTAACACCAGCGCTACTACAGGCTTACGGCAACACTTAATAGAAGAAAGGAGGAACACCGCAGCAGGCCTACTGGTCCACACTGGGCAGGTCTATCAAAATCGAGCCTTTAGTCACAAGTATTGTCGCCATGCCTAAAAAATCTTTTCAGACCTTACGTAAGGGTTCAATACTCTTAAAGTAGCGTCAGTCATTAAAAGTTTAAAACATTTCAGGTGAAATTGCAATTTCATAGGTGTAGCATTCTAGAAATAAGTGGCACAAACTAAATCTCCACCTTTCGTAGCAGTAAAAGGTGAAAATTTCAAACTATCAGAAATTGGAAGTGTCCAATACTACCAGAGGAGACTTCACTTTCCAGTAGTTACACTGTCTCAAGTCAGGACATTTAAATTTCTAGCTAATCTGATGAAAAATGGCAAGTCAATAAATTTAGTAAAAATTCAGCCCAATCTAGTTTGGGATTCTCCATACCCAACTAGTTCTTAGAACAAAAACCTACCTGGGCTAAAAGTTTTAGCCATAATTTTTATAAACTTCATTCCCAGATACATACCCACATCGCCAAGACTGACAACACTGTCCTTCATTTGGAACTACTTCACAGTTGCTGTGAGGCTGATCAGAACATTTCTCCACCCTGGTGTGTATGCCAGCCCGGGTACACTGGTGCCTGATGCAAGGAGTTTCTTGCCATACGCTGTACAAGTCATGGTACTCTCCATTATCGTCAAGACATGCACTGAGGAAAAAAATGTAAAGTTCTAAACAGTGTTAACTCTTCCCTCGACATGAGAAAGTAAGGCTTATCACGAAACTCCACTGACTCGTTCCTTTATTAACCATTAGGCTGAGCTAGTTCGTGAACCTCGGTAAATCAAGAATCGGTAAGTTGTCCATAAGATGGATAATAAGCAATCTCTTCCCCTCATCCACAGTACATTAAATTAAAAGAACGGGAGGAGACTTGAAAGTCAGCATCATAACCAAAATCTCGTGTAGTGGGTCACAAACGCCACGTCAGGAAACCAATTGGCCAGGTTGCTGATGTTTTTTCCCCCCCACTTTCCCGGTTAAATATCTTTCTAGCAGCCTTAATGCTGCACCCGAGGATTAATCTTCCTAGAATCCAGGAGAGACCAAATAAGTATTTGAAGCTAAACTGATTTCAGATAAAGTTTTAGTTGCGCTTTAAAGAGCTTACCAACAAAAGCTAGGATGTTGTCTTGCGCAGGTAAGACAAAATTTCTTATAAATAGACCGTAAATTCTGATATTTCAAATTAGGACCGACTGTGCAAGACTATTAATACGACAGGGTAGAAGTAACTAGTCTACGGTGATGAAAAATCTAATCAGTCTCTTAAGACATTTAAAGGCTGCATTTTGAGTGAAATTGGAAATTCACTATTAAAGTTAAATCAAAAGGAAAACCAAGTTTCCCTAAAATAGCGTTTAAAGACTTTCAAAATCTAGGGCCAAACAAATTAAGGGGCACTTTAAAACAAACAGGGTGCTAGATGAAGTCTTTAAATACAGACTTAAGGTTAATGATTATGGCAAAAACGTGCTATTTCCTCGGGAAATAGGAAACTTAAATCTCACCTGCATTCCCATCTGGGACAACACTCTCCCTCAGGGACATAACTACGGCAGCTGTGATGGGGCTTCGGTAATGTAGGGCAGTATTTGAGAGTAACTTTAACGCCAGAAGGAGTACATTCTGAAGTGTTGCAAGAGTCGCTTGACCACTTGCTGCCCACCTCACGATGGTTGCCAAGTTCATCAACACATCCTCTGAAAGTTTTAATTAAAAATGTCGAGAGATTTCAATGTTTCATTTAAGTAATTTAACCTGTGATTGTATTGGCAAACACTAAAAGGTTAAATTTTCCTGGCAAGTAAATTACAATATCAGTGGTATCACTAGGATGGCAAGTCCTCCTGAGGAGTTTCCTAGAATGGCACTTTTCTAATCCTTAGCTTATTAATTTGTTAATTTTTACTTTAAAAACTAGGTATTACTAAACATGGGGAAACTAAACCCATGTGGATAATGCGCCGGGGAAAGGGGGTTGATGGCATTAAAGTTTTATTCAATGAATTTTTAAAAAAATCACAGAAATTAGGCCGAAGTATCTGGCTAGTGAAAAAATTACTTAACGATAGCTATGTTTTTCAGCAAAGTAGGAAATGTGCGTTAGTAGATGTATTTAAGTAAGTTTTTCTCCCATTTAGCAGTTTTTCACATTTCGTATATAAGCTTTCAAGTTCTGAGAACTAATTTAGTTGAACAATCTAGGTCAAAAGGGGGGCTAGAATAGCTTCATACTTTAAAGTATGAGCTAATGACTTTGAACATTTCAAATTAGTCTACTTGACATGAGCCACCACTTGCCAAGTACTCTGATTACAGGAGCAGCCACACTAATCTGCCTTTTTCCCCACTCTGTACGTTGCTTTTGCTGACGTTAAGGAAAACTAGACTGGTGGCAAAGACCAGCACGTTATAACAAGCCATCAGTGAATCCCACATGTTTAACACGTTGCCGGGTAGTGTTAGCAAATTAAACTAGGCTCTAAGTATGCATAAAATATTTTATTCAAGGGAGTGACTACGCTTGTGAAGAGCTCTAAGGAATTTTGATTATCAAAATTTACGGCATCATTCAATTGGTAAGAAATTATAATCAAAACTTTCCTCTAAATAATTTTCCATGCTCTGCCGCCATATTTATATCAGTTTTGAACTTTACTTGGGTAACGAGCGTGTGAAAAAAAGAGTAAGGGGCAAACTTTTTTCAATACGACTAATTTTAGAAAAATTGTACCTGCAGTTCCACTCGTCACAACATGCTAGTGGTCGTGTAACTGGTGTACACCACTCGTTGGGTGGACCGGCACACTTTACAAACCTACAATCAGGCCTGTAAAAGAATTAGATACGAGAACTATTAGTTCTATGGCTACATGCTATATATACTAGTCATATCCCCGATAACTTAAGTCATTAGCTTAAATTTAAGCTCAAGTTTCACATTCTCACTCCTAAACGTATACTGTAAAGACATTCTTCAGTTCCATAAGTTTTGTTACATTAAACTAAACTGCGCCACAAATAATTTGTACTCCAGGCAGACTCCTGGACGCAAGTCTCTGCTAACCAATTTTAGTCTTAACCATGATTAAGGCATGTTAAGTGAGCAAAGCGCCTTCCCCATAGTTTAAAAATTTTCGTAGTACACAAGGAAAACAATTGGACCACATCCTGCCTGTCACCGAGGTTCAAGAAATCGATTTTGGGCAGTTTGTCTATATACAATACCATAAATGTTTCTTCTATAGTTTAAACTAATACATACCCACACTGCCAAGATGGACAACAGCTTCCTTCAACAGAAACGTTTTCACAGTTGCTATGAGGTTTATCAATGCATTTCTCAACCTGCGTACGTATACCAGCCCAGGTACACGTATGAGTGATGCAAGGAGACACTTTCCACACACTGTTCAGGTCATGGTACTCTCCAGCATCGTCGAGACATGCACTTAAAAAGCAATTTCTCAGTATTAAGTATCCTAGGCATTTTTTTCAGAGTAGAGAATTTTGCAATTAAGGCGCAGTTATACATTCTGATCTTAAATAACACTGGGTTATTGAAGGAAAGTAGCTGACGAGGGAAGCATACATGAAGATTCAAGACATTCTGAAGGTCGGAAAATAAATAGGAAATAACTGGTCATTGAGTCAGCAGTCAATGGGACGAAAAATTGAAATTTTAAAACGGTAATCTCAAACATTGGGCACTTCCATCACTTACCGCCCAACGTAAATTTAGCACATTTTACCAATTACAGGAGAGTCTGCACTTCCTGCAAATAAGTACACTGAAAGGTCAGTTACGTGGACTAGTTACAGATTTGAAGGAACATTTTAAATAAAATTCTAGAGGGTACATCAGGCCCGCCACTACCAATAGGTTTAAGTTACTGCAACAGTAACGTAAACCATGAGTACGTAAACGAAGATAGACTAAGGCCTTTTAATGAAACTTTAAAAGAGTAGAGTACTTTTCTACCTCAAGTGACCACTTTAAAACTTTCTAGAATGCATTATTTTCAAAAGGAACTTTTGAACCAAAGTTTCCAGCAAGTCACCTGCAGTTCCACCTGGAGCAGCACTCTCCCTCCGGGGTATAAGTAACGCAGCTGTGATGGGGTTTTTGCACTGGGAGGCAGTATTTCCGTGCAACCTGAATACCAGCCTCTGTACACTCAGAGGTGCTACAAGGGTCGTCTGACCACTTTGTCCCTACTTCATGCTGGTTACCATCTTCATCAAAACAACCTCTGCAAGAACAATTTTTAATTCGCCAAGATAAATTTCTATGAATTTAAGATACTTTCAACTAGAAAAATCACCAAAAATCAAGGTTCAAGTGTTGCCTAAGTCACCAGTTTTCTAGACCATTTAGTCTAAAACATTTACCTGCACTTCCACTCGTCACAGCATGCCAAAGGTGGTCTGTATGGGTCACACCACTTGTTGGGCGCACTTGGGCACTTTACAAGACTGCAGTCAGGCCTGAAATGCATTACTTGCTATAGGAAGCCTACTGACCGTTAAGTATCTGATTATACTCGGTTGCTTGACTGATCTCCAATAATTCTAAAAGTTTTTTTTTTTTTTTTAATGAAAGTTAAGAGCATTTCCATTGGGTAACCACATGGACGAGTCTGACAAAAGTTTAACCAGTACCCAAGGTATTAAAAACCATGCCCTAGTTAAAGATTAAAGTCGTGGGGAGCAGTTAAAATATTTTTCTGCTCGAGGCTAGGCAGAACCTGCCAGCACAGGGCCTACAGAAGAGGTACATGGGAAAGACTTTCAATGTACAGGGAACAAAGTGGCAGTTCTTTTAGCAGGGAAATGTGGGAGAGGCAACTCCATTTACCTTTTACAACTTTGCTGCCCTCTCCTCCAAGCACGTACGTAGCCCACAAAATTACGAAGTTTCTGGAGCAAGTTTGAAATTTTTTTCGTATTTGCTTATTTTCCCTCAACCCAAATCCTGCCACCAACTGAGGTAATTTTACAGCTTCATTACCACTAATAGTTTGGAAATTTTCTTGCTAAGCCATTAAAGTTAAAACTATTTACATCACAAAACTTATAGATTCGAACACTAGCTTTCACTTTCGATAGACCCTCTCGCAATTCCAATTTAGAACAGTTTCGGCCCGGCCGGGATTGTCTCAGACGTTTTGAAGTCAAACCTGTATCGACAATACTCACCCACATCGCCAAGATGGGCAACAACTTCCTTCATCAGAAGCATCTTCACAGTTGCCGTGAGGTGGATCAAGGCATTTTTCGACTTCAGTGTATATGCCAGCCCGGGTACACTTGTGGGTGACGCAGTTACTCGTTTGCCACATACTGTTTAGGTCATGGTACTCTCCAGTATCGTCAAGACAGGCGCTAGAGAACAGCATTTAAAATTATTATTTATTATAATCAAGGGGGAAGCGCTAAACCCGGAGGATTATACAGCGCCTGGGGGGGGGATGTGGAAGGCATTCAGGCTTAATTCGGGGAACTGGAGCACAGATCCAATTCCCTAAATCAAGAGCCCCTCACCAACATCAAGGAACCTTCCTTGAGGGGACAGCATTTAAAAGCTTTGAATATTTTACTAAAAAATATTTGGAAAAACTGGGAAGGAAAAATGGGAAGGCTTTTGCATGTCTTAACTTAGAGGGCACGAGAAAAATGCCAATTCTGATTTAAATACTTTGGATTAAAATGTCAAGCTATTTCTATCGAGCCATTCAGCACTTTACGGAACAAACCAGATACTACTTTCACAAGCTGAACATTAGATTCTTAGAAATTATAAAGATTTAAAGAAAAACTCTAAACTATCACTTTAGACCGCCTGCAATCCCTTTACAAGATACTAGCTCCATTTGGCCGTTTACATCCAAGCTAGCCTGTTCAAATTTAGTCTGCTACTGCCGTTAATTATATAAAAAATCTTAAAACATTTTCAGTAGTTCACTAACTCGCGTTGTATCAGTTGCCACGAGCATTTAGATTAAGGGGGGATTTCCCCCCCCCCTGCTCCTGGGTTCAGGCAAGCACCTTCAATAGGAGCACAAGTCCGAGAAGGTCTACCCTAGGCATCTATCGAAATGTGACCCAGCATGGTGAGGAAACAGTAAGGAAATTGGTAGAGACCCTGTAAATTGTCCAAGAAACGGTTAGCGTGTCTTATCTTCAGGTACAAAAAAGTAACCGCTACTCATTTTCTGATCTGATAGGCCTACTAAGTGTTCTCTTACGAAAGGTCAGATTCATGTGGGCCACAAGTTAGAGACATGCTTAGTGCTTTCTTTGTAGAAGCCTCCACCTCTACCTGGCCATTAAAAGGAATAGTGAAAGTTCTTGACTGACCACTACTTACTGAAGGGCAAACCAATGGATTACAAGAATGCATGGATTATAAGCTTAACTGGACACCCCTCCCCTCCCCTCCCCTCTCCCACACCCACACCCACACCCACACCCAACTGCTGCAGCATACGGGCGCCTGGCAAACCTACGGATAGCGTTCCGATACCTCAGTAAGGATTCGTTAAGAGACTATACCATTAACGTCAGGCCCATACTGGAGTATGCAGCACCAGTTTGGAATCCACACCTAGTCAAGCAAGTCAAGAAATTAGAGAAAGTGCAAAGGTTTGCAACAAGACTAGTCCCAGAGCTACGGGGATTGTCCTACGAAGAAAGGTTGAGGGAAATCGGCCTGACGACACTGGAGGACAGGAGGGTCAGGGGAGACATGATAACGACATAAAATACTGCGCGGAATAGACAAGGTGGACAAAGACGGGATGTTCCAGAGAAGGGACACAGACAAGAGGTCACAATTGGAAGTTGAAGACTCGGATGACTCAAAGGGATGTTAGGAAGTATTTCTTCAGTCATAGTAGTCAGGCCGTGGAATAGCCTGGAGGGTGACGTAGTGGAGGCGGGAACCATACATAGTTTTAAGGCGAGGTATGATAAAGCTCATGGGGCAGGGAGAGAGGACCTAGTAGCAATCAGCGAAGAGGCGGGGCCAGGAGCTGTGACTACCCCTGCAACCACAAATAGGCGAGTACGTACACACACGTGTACACACGTGTACACACGTGTACACACGTGTACACACGTGTACACACGTGTACACACGTGTACACACGAAACTGACAGCAAATAGTTTCCTAAAATTACCGTTCATTACTAAAGGGGTTTGTTAACACTAAACACTAATTTGAGGCAATGTTAAACTAAGAATTAATTTCAGTAAAATTAAGACTGAAGGAAAAATTTTCAAGAACTCTTAAGGAGCTTTAAGAAACTACAGTTGAAGGGAAATTAGTCTACAGTTTATTACTGGGTTGAATTTCTCACCTGCAGTTCCATCTAGGACAACACTCGCCCTCCGGGGTGTGTGTATTGCAGCTGTGATGGGGTCTCTGCGTTATGGGGCAGTAGTTCCTACTAATCTTAATTCCAGACTCTGTACATCGTGAGGTGCTGCATGGGTCATTTGTCCACTCTTCCCCTACATCATACCGGTTTCCCAGCTCATCTTCACAACCTCTGCAAGTTAAGGGTTATTATCTACCTTAAATATACAAGAATTTTCTTTAACGGGCGAGAGGGAAGACAACTTGCCTGCAGTTCCACTCGTCACAGCATGCCAGTGGTGGTCTGTACGGTGTACACCACTTGCTGGGTCGACTTGCACACTGCACTTTACTGCAGTCAGGTCTGGAATGAAAATTTTCAATTTTTATTGTGCACTGAACATTAATTACTTTCATATATACTAGTAACTGAGCAAGCTACAATCTGTCTAGGGAATTAGATTTAAAATTACCTCAAGAAGCCTTATGACAAAGTAATATACAAGATAGTATAATTTACTTAACTGAAGCTTCAGAATTTCAGTTTACCAATAAATTTTCAGAGGGTTCAACTCCGAAGTCTCCCAGCTATTAGGTGGGCTCGTACTTAAAATCAGACCAGAAGCCTAGTGAAATTATGAAGCACAATTTTATGTTAAGCTATACAAACTATTCCTTACAGCTATCTTTGCTTGCCAAGAATACGAATCTTATCTGCTGTTGTGACTAATACAATTCTCACTGTGGAAATCAGACCCATACTGAATACGTGCAAATCAAATTTTAAGTTAATAAAACTTTCCAACTACTCTGGCTGAAAGTCTAATCTCAACCCCACCATTATTTAAGGCAAACCAGCAATCTGAATAGCTATTGGAGGATGTGGGGGGGGGGGGGGGAAGCAGGAATTCTGCTAACAGGCAAACTATATAAACGATTTGCAGTCATTACGACTGCAAGTTTAAACCCTTCAATTTCCAACGCCTAAAACTTTCGTGACGCATTCACTACCGGTATACCAAGAAAATTTTGCATTCCCACCGTTTATCTGAAGTCAATTTTTCGACTAAAATGCCCACCTTTCGTCGAAGGAAGAGTTCTTAAATGAAAAGAACTAGAGTGGAACTTGTCCCAGGAAAGGTTCCTACACAGGAACAGGTACCTCACTTCTGCATTAAAGGTTATTCACTTTATAAACCTTTAGTTTCGCCGCAAACTTAGTCTTCATGTTAAAAACCATCCACTATCTTGCTTTCAAGGTAACGAAAGTTAGAAGTTTAGTTGCAAAAACTAAAACCTAACCCTTATACTCACCCACATCTCCAAGATGGACAACATTTTCCTTCAGAAAACTTTTCACAGTTAGAATGAGGCGGGTCAAGGCATTTCTGTGTAATGGAGAGTATGCCAGCTCTGGTACACTTGTGCGAGACGCAGGGGCTGGTATGCCACACGCTGTTCAGCTCGTGATGTACGCCATCCTCAGTAATACATGTACTGGAACAAATTCACTTTCCAAAATAGTTGCAACACTTAGCAATGGAATATGGTTATCTGGAGGGATAAACTTAGGTATTACACAGATTGGGGCAGCTGAATGGAAGGCATTCTACCCTAATTCAGGGAATTTCAGCATAAATCTAGTTTTCTTTATCAAGAACTTACCAACATCAAGCAACTCGCCTTGAGGGTCTACACAAGAAAAAAAAAAAGTTGAATGTTTAATTAATGTGGAAAATACTGTATATATTTTCCAGAAATACAGTAGTTATATGTAAATAGATGGCCATACTGTATTTAATAATTGTCAAAAAAAAAAATGGGAAATTTTGTACCTGCGTGGAAGGACAGTGGCCATTTTGTTTGAATTTGGATTAGAAACGTTGTAATGGTTAGAATTTTTCGTGCTCTCGAGGTTAAAATTGGGTTGACACCTCAAATAGACTACATTGTTGGATGTGCATTCCTGCATAACTTTATATATCAGGCGACTGGACAAGACAGCTCCAGGAACCTGAGATAAGTGTTATGTTATAACTCTGGCCAGTTATTTTCATGTATAGACCGAGGTTTTCCGAGTATGTTAGAACTTATCTCTAGTCAAATTGGAGAGTGTTAAGATTAAGATGTATTCTCCTTCTGTTATATAAATGTGTACATGTACTATAATCTTTTTAATTTTAATACACAGTCCACAAATTTATATATTTACCAGCATTCCTGGTAATGTGTATTTCATTTAATAGGTCTAGAGCAACTTGTGGATATGACATTGGTAGGTATCGAAGGGGGGACACTTTTGCGACCTAGGTGTCACAAATTCCTACTTGTCTAACTGATAAATAATTATCAATGTTCATTTACTGTTATGTATATAATGATACATTCAGATAAATGCAATTTTCCATATTTAATCTTCCAGAAGATAGGAAGTTTGATTGTTACTGTCACTAGCTCTCGGCAATTAAAGAAATTTTAAATGAAAGTATATTAACTAGTTAAAACAGCCAGGAAAAGTTAAAATATTTTACGTCTAAGCACTAAAGAGCTTAAATTTTGCAACAATGCCAGGTAATGTGTAAGCAAGTCCCCCACACACTTTGAACATTTACAAAATTAGCCATTTGGTATCTCACGAGTTTGCAATGACTAGGTTTAGGTCAGCATGTGGTACTGCAGCACATGTGCACCAAGTTTAAGGAACTGAAATTTTATGTCAACTGTTTATACGTTAACATGCTTGCTATTAAAAGTTACTTCAGCAAGATTAGAATACACCAATTATAAGGGTATTGAGAGTACTGTAATAAATACCTGCAGTTCCACTTTGGACAACAATCTCCACTGTGTACAAATGATGTGCAGCTGGGATGAGGTGGCTGGGGCAGCCGAGGGCAGTGTACATGCACTGTCTTGACACCAGTGTGTGTACAAGTGGATGTTAAGCATGGGTCTTCAGTCTTCCACACACTGCCTTGTGCATGATAAATGCCATCAACGAAGCAGCCACTGCAAAAATTAGATTAAATTAATTGCCTCTGAAATCTTAGAAGAGTAAGCCAAAAGTGTAGAGAAAAAGCACACCATGGGCGGGTTAGAACCCGGGATCAGTCAAAATTATCTGATCATGGGTTCTAACCCCATCCGTAATTTGTTTGCAATCTTATTGTTTCGAGTAGTGACTAGAACATGTTAGCATTGAAAGGGTATCTACAAAGAGCAAGTTTCTGATTAATACCAACCCTAGTTAAATACCTTCTTCCAGGCATTTAGGACATTTTCCACTTAACCGCAACGCAAGTAACACTGCCCAGGAGTATGAGCAAATTTAAGAGCAAGGCGAGATCCTAATCATTTATGCCTAAAGAAATTTTGGGTTCTCAGGCAAGCACCCTTTGGTCAGTTGGTAGAGGGGGGGGGGGCTGATCCATCCTTTCCTCCCCCTCACTGCAAATGAACACTGCATCGTGACCAGCGACGGGGAAGTTACGGAAGGTTGAATAATCAGAAGTTTCTTATTAATTACTAAATTGTTAAGTACTGTACTTGCTAGACAGGTTCTACTTTAACCTCAGTTACCGAAGTCGAGGCGCTGCGACACGTTTTGCACTCCTTTAACAGACTATTTCATGAGCGACTAAGCACAACATTTAATCATTCAAACTACAGCCTATCTTATCCATTTATATATATTTCCTACCAAGCTCTAGCACAGTTTAGATCTTTTTCTTTCAAGTATTTAATTGATCCCTACCAATTTATATGTGTAGTGATAAAGTTTCTTAACCTGTAGCCATAATTGGTTAGAGTCATTCTGTCAGCCAACATCAAGTGAAAGTTTTTAGCAGAAACTCTCGGATTCGTTTCCCTCTGGGGAAGAATGCCACTGAAACCACCACGTTAAGATAACCCATTGTCGGGAAGGGTCAGAATATAATATTATACAACTATGCAGAAATTGGTAAATATTGCCCACTTCAAATACTTTGAAATTTATTTTTACGCCCATGAAAGGTGTTAATCAGCAAAACTAGCAAAATTATGAACCATTTAAAGTTTAATTTTTAGCCTTTAATCATTGCGAAGTAGTAACGAGCTTTCAAGCACGTTAAAATGGGTCATGGTAAAGGTACTACAATCAGTGCTCACGAACATATTTCCTGGAAAAAGTTGTGATTAATGGTATCAACTTTTCAAGATGTTTGAGAGGGCATCAAAACTTTATACTTAAAGGCGATGCTGTACAACGGTACGTTTAATTTGGTGACCCGTCCAGAGGTTCAGATTGGTGTTAAGATATTGACAAACCATTTGCGATTTGCGTGGATATTAAATTTAAACCTTTTTCCGTACACGAGCTGATTTAACACCAGTCTTAAATACTTCAGTTGAAGTTACATTACTAAAAAATTAAGCACTGTCAATGAACTCTCAACAAACGATATTAAACTTACGTGCAATTCCATTTAGGGCAACAAGCTAGAGGATCAACAACAAGATGGCAGTCATCTCCTGGAGGGATTACTGGACAGGTCACGGAGGTGCAATCTTCTCTGAAAGATCAAAAATATACAATAGACTTTTTACCATTTGTGGCAAAACAGTTTATTAATTCTTTTAAAGGAATAATTTACACTCACCCACACTCCCATTTCGGACAGCACTCGCCAATATCAACTTCCCGGCAGTTTGGACGAGGCTGCGGTACACATTCTTTAGTGATGTTCAGTATACCAACCTGCGTGCATACTCTCCTAGTACACTCGTCACTTTCCCACGTGCTGTGCAGCTCATGATAACCGTCATTGTCGGTGCAACCACTGCAAGAAAACTTTAGTTACGCTGGTCAAAGAATTCATGGAAAGAGGGTCACTGATAGTGATGGGGCAACTAATGGGTATTTATTCTTTGGGTCAAGAGTGACAGGCATTAAGGAATTTACTTTTAAATAGAAAATGTCCCAACACTAAGGAATCCTCAGTTCCTTTACATTCTAGACTGGCACTAGTAAGGAAACTAAAAATTGGCCAAAGCATTTATGGGAATGGAGGGGTGAATTGAATTTTAGCGAATTTTAATTGGTTATCGATATAGGTTAGTTAACATTCACCAAGCGAGTACAGACTCCACAATTCCGACTTCTTAAATTTATGGTTTAATAGCTATTCCCCTCTTTCCCCCTGAAAACTAGCTTCTGGTGCCTAGCCCTTCAAAAAAAGTTCACCCAACGTCACTGCAAGAAGACCCACCCCTTTAGACGGGTGTTAAATATCTAGACAGTAATGAAAACTTCCAGCAGTGGGATGCCTTTAAGCCTAGTACGACCCCGCTGAAGACTAAGTTCATATTCAAAGGCGTCAAATAAGCTTTCGTAGTTTTAAGTTACCTGCATAAGTAACGTTAAAGAAACTTAATTTAAAAATATAGAAAGGTATGATTTAATCATTGAATTAAATTAGTGTAATCTTAATATGCCCGAGTGTTTTGAAGCAAATTTGTCGCTTCAGAGCGCGCAATGAGACTTTTGGAAGTATTTCCTTATTTTTTTCCAAACCCGCTTAACTTTAATCTGTCAGTTTGCAATTCTTTATTTTTGCTTATACCCTTTAACATCCAACATCTGGTGCCGGCAATCTTATTTTTCATTCTGCTCTTTTAAAGGACTAATTTTTTCTTAGCTGCTAGGAAGCTGGAAGCAAAAAAAAAAAAAAAAAAAAAACTTCACAAAGTGCTCTAGTTTAGTTATGATTTTCACAGCTGCATTACAAATTTTTTGGTATGGAAATAGGTTTATTTAACAATTTGCCACTTAGTATTTATATGCTACTTTCATCAAAACTCAATCTTTGGAGTTCTAATTTCCAGTCAAGAACGAACAAAAGGACACGAAACGCGAGTGTAAGCCGACAAAATTCTCAGCTCCTTTAACCCGTAAACGGTCCAAACATACATGTATACGTTTTTTCAACATTTGAATGTAAAAAATTTAGCTTTTTTTTTACATTTGAAAAATTAAAAAATGTAGATCTACTTTTGTAACTACACATGTGAACGTAGATCTGCAAGGAAACCCGACTTGCTAGGTTGTATTACCGCTAAATTATGATTAGCAGTTCTGGGAAGGGACAGCGCCAGCTTAAGTTCAGTACATTAAAGTCTGCAGACTAACATTTCACTCTGTACAGTAAAGTATTAAGCAATACTATTAAGACTAGTTGAACTCTTTTCAACGTAAAAAAAGAGTCCCCAAGTGATATTCTTTAAACAGTCGCCCGAACCTACGAAATTAGAGTACCATTAAGGAAGAGTGTCTTAAAGAGGCTGGGGGACTAAACACTGCAAGCCATGACTGATACATGCGCCTTTTTTCTAACTGTAGAATCACAGTCAAGTCTTCTATAAAAGTCTTTCGACCCATTCATCAATGAAAGCTTTGCATGGAAGTAAATGATAAAATACCGACAAAGAAAACAAGCCGTATAATGTGATCCTTTATTGACAAAGTTTAGCCCACACAGTGGGCTTTATCAAGTCACACAGATTGACTTCATAAACCTCACTGCGGGCGAAACTCTAGGACCACATACTGCTCGTGTCCTATTCCCACAAGCTTTGTATACTGCTCTCCAAAATTAGTTTTGTTAACATACCAGCCCAGCAGAGAAACTTACCCACAATTCCATTTAGGGCAACATTCCATGGGCGCCTTAACAGGCTGACAGTCGCTGGATGGTGGTGGAGGGCAAAACACCAGTTTGCAGTCTTGCCTGGAAGATAAGTCTGATCAATCTTGCCAGTGGTAAATCATTAACAATTAGTCAACATGAAGATTTATCACCGGGAGGATAAAGCTAGGAACCTAATGAAAAATGTTAAAACCTTTCAAAGTAACCTGTCAGTACAATGAAGTACTTCAATTAGCATTTTCGTAGTGTTAAAATTTATTCACTTTTGGAATTTACAAATTGAGTAGCTATCTAAAAATGGCGAAGCCAGGGACTGAGTCGACCACACTTGCTAAAATATGGATTAGATTAAGAACCCTTGGGATGACTAGAGAATTCAACCAGTTCTTGTGGAAAAAGCCGTTCTTACCAGACACTTCGGCGTCATTACTCCTGAAGAGTACTCTTCAGGGAAGGTTTTCTATAAATTTCACTGTTTACTTCCTGCTTATTTCCTCAGTACCGAGTACTGATGTTGCTTAATTCCTTTCCTAGTTTATTTCAAGGAACTAATTCATACCACTAGTTAATTCTAACTAGTTTGAAGATTGCACGGGAGACAAGTAAAATATTTGCCAAGACGCACCGATTTAAAACTTTCGATAGGACTATTAGCTATGCGTAAGAGATTACACAATATGATGTTTACCATACTGTATACGAATGTACCTTTTTTTCGGAAAAAAGAATTCCAGAAAAGCAAGCTAGGAATCCAAAATTACCAAAGTAAAATCCAGCCTAGACTTTAGGGAGAGTCTAGCTTAGTTATTCCTGTACAAGAAAATACTTTCCAACCCGGAACCAGCGCTCGAGACTAATCAGGATACCTGTGGCAAGATCAAGAAAGTAGTTATTGCGAGTTATTTAAATTCCAAGTTGATTTAACCTAATTACCAGTTGGCCAATGCGACCACAACTTAGTATGAAGCACCAGCCGAGTCATTCTTGCACGGTACATATATTGTGCGGGTGGCCAGAACACTGGGAAAGTAAAGCCATCAGATTTTAAAGAGAAACCCGTAGGAGACTAGCATGATGGGTAGGAACCAGTATCAGTTCAGACTGATTCTAGTAAAGTTTCAGTAACTACTAAAGGAACGAACCATCACAGCGATGTTAGAAAAAAAAATTTCCCCGAGTTAAGCGAAATACTTTCGCCACAAGGCTTCCCTAGGTGAAATACTTAGAAAAAGAAAAAGGGGGCATGGGGGTCTAAGTAATTTTGGGCGCCCTGAAGCTCCTACGAAAAATTACTCACCCACATTCCCATCGTGGACAACACTCGCCAGGCTGTAAAACTTCGCGACAATTTGGATGAGGCGGCGGTCCACAAATTCTCGTTCTCTTCAAGATTCCGCTTAAGGTACAAATATGCGTGATGCAGGGACTAGTTTGCCAGGTACTGTAGAGCTTATGATGCTCTCCAGTGTCGTCCACACACCCACTGAAACATTGTGAAATTCTCTGTATATCAGTTTTGAACCTTGTGTGGGCAAGATTTCTTAAACCAAATTTAGTAAACTAGTTTATGGAATTTTAAGAGCGGCAGAAGTGAAAAAAAAAAGATAAGAATGCATTTCAGTATACAAGTTCAAGAAATGGGAAGACTGGCATGCTTAAAAATAGAATGGCTTAATTAAGCAGCCCCAGGAAACTACAACAACATTACGCAATTGGCATGAAAGTTCTTACCGCGTGACCGTGCAGTTCCACGTGGGACAACATGATCCTTCAATCTCGATACAGTGGCTATATGGCTTCGAAGGACACGCAATAAGAAGTGTTTGGCACACTGTTCTGCCATCAGTGCATACACATTTGTGGCATTGATCTGGCTGCCAGCTAGCACCTTCATCCTGGATCAGTCCAGTGTGGTCCACGCAAGAAAACTGGCAGGTATTACATTCAACTGGAAGAAATTAATAGTAATTGGTTTGTAAATTCAAAATTATGTATCCGTTCTTTATCCTGTATATTCCTTCACAGCTATCACGTTCTTGAGCAAACCATTTAACAGGTTACACTGAATAGTTATACTTTTCAAATCTTAGAATATACGTAAATGCCTAAAATTCACAATTCACTAGTATCTAAAGCACTAGTAAACGAAAGCCGATATCTCATCAATGGTCAGATTTATGCAAGAAATGCAAAAACTTTATACCAGTAACTTTATGAACCTTCAGTTGAAAATTTTAACTAGGGAAATTAGTTATTCTTATCCATCAACAAATCTTTCGTTTTTCAGATTAACAGTCAAATCAGGATCACAGGAATAACTTCATATTCGGCAATCGTTTTACTTAAATATTTTCATATCAGAAGTCAAAGTCTTCAATGAGGTAGGGAGTGGAAAGTCTAAAGATGGGTAATAACTAGAATGTCTACCAAATGTCACTACAA
>NW_027197258.1:50000-65264 GCF_038502225.1 Cherax quadricarinatus | reverse complement strand
TGTATAAATGGAAGACAGGAATAAATAAAGGGGATGTAAATAGTGTGCTGAAAATATCTAGCCTAGACAGGACTCGCAGCAATGGTTTTAAGTTGGAAAAATTCAGATTCAGGAAGGATATAGGAAAGTACTGGTTTGGTAATAGAGTTGTGGAAGAGTGGAACAAACTCCCAAGTACAGTTATAGAGGCCAGAACTTTGTGTAGCATTAAAAATAGGTTGGATAAATACATGAGTGGGTGTGGGTGGGTGTGAGTTGGACCTGATTAGCTTGTGCTACCAAGTCGGTTGCCGTGTTCCTCCCTTAAGTCAATGTGACCTGACCTGACTAGGTTGGGTGTATTGGCTTAAGCCGGTAGGAGACTTGGACCTGCCTCGCATGGGGCAGTAGGCCTGCTGCAGTGTTGCGTCGTTCTTATGTACTTATGGAGATGACAGAGATACTGAATGAAATGACAGAGATATTGAAGGAGATGACAGAGATACTGAAGGAGATGACAGAGATACTGAAGGAGATGACAGAGATATTAAAGGAAATGTCAGAGATACTGAAGGAGATGACTAAGATACTGAAGGTGATGACAGATACTGAAGGAGATGACAGAGATGTTGAAGGAGATGACAGTGATACTGAAAGAGATAACAGAGATACTGAAATAGATGACAGAGATACTGAAGATGACCGAGATACTGAAGGAGATGACAGAGATGCTGTTAGGTAAGACACATATGCAACAGTTAGGTATCTTTATTTCGAAACGTTTCGCCTACACAGTAGGCTTCTTCAGTCGAGTACAGAAAAGTTGATAGAAGCAGAAGATACTTGAAGACGATGTAATCAGTCTTTCACCCTTAAAGTTTTGAGGTGGTCAGTCCCTCAGTCTGGAGAAGAGTATTGTTCCATAAAGATACCTAACTGTTGCATATGTGTCTTACCTAACAACCTGTCGGTATTTTATACCATTTTAATGTTCATTCAGATGACAGAGATACTGAAGGAGATAACAGAGATACTGAAGGAGATATAAAGATACTGAAGACGGTAGTAGAGATATTGTTGGAGGCAGTAGAGATGAGTGGAATACAGGTGTGTGTGTGTGTATGACTAATCAATTACTTACCGAGTCAGGTTATCAGGTGAATTCATTCCGAGAAGCTGCCGCCCTATCCCCAGATGGATTACTTCCCTCTCTCTTCACAATGCGTTGTATGTTCCCGGGTGTAGAGCCATCTCTGGGTATGCTGAAATTCAGTGGAGGAACTTCTCACGAAGAGGGTATTCCGGGAATCAACGCCCGCGCGGCCCGGTCCATGATCAGGCCTCCTGGTGGATCAGAGCCTGATCAACTAGGCTGTTACTACTGGCACAACGTAGTCCAACGTGCGATCCACAGCCTGGCTGATCCGGCACCGACTTTAAGTATCTGTCCAGCTCCCTCTTGAAGGCAGCCAGGGGTCTATTAGTAATTTCCCTTATGGCTGGTGGGAGGCTGTTGAATGGTCTTGGGCCACGGACACTTACTGTATTTTCTTTTAGTGTATCAGTGGCGCCCCTACTTTTCATTGAGGACCTAGTAGCGTTCAGTGAAGAGGCGGGGCCAGGAGCTGAGTCTCGACACCTGCAACCACAATTAGGTGAGTACACTCACACACACACACACACACACACACACACATCCCCCCCACACACACACATGCCACACACACACACATCCCCCCACACACACACATGCCACACTCACACACACACCACATACCACACACACATGCCAAACATGCCACACACACATTCCATACATGCCACACACACACACACACACACACACACACTAACACACACACACCAGGCCTAGTGTCTAATCGACATGTGCCTAGGACAAAATGGTAACTAACACACACTCCAGGCCTAGTGTCTAATCGACATGTGCCTAGGACAAAATGGTAACTAACTAACTAACACACATACACACACACACACACACACACACACACACACACACACACACACACACACACACACACACACACACACACACACACACACACACACACACTCCAGGCCTAGTGTCTAATCGACATGTGCCTAGGACAAAATGGTAACTAACTAACACAGTGGAATAGCCTAGCAAGTGAAGTAGTGGAGGCAGGAACCATACATAGTTTTAAGAAGAGGTATGATACAGCTCAGGTGAGTACAATTAGGTGAGTACACACACACACACACACACATACTCGAGCGCGCGCGCGCTCACACACACACATGGAGAAGATTATCAGGAGAAGAGTGATGGAACACCTAGACAGGAATCAGCTCATCAACAACAGCCAACACGGTGTCAGGGACTGGAAATCCTGTGTCACAGACCTACTGGAGTTCTATGACAAGGTGACAGCAGTAAGATAAGAGAGAGAGGGGTGGGTAGATTGCATATTCTTGGACTGTAAGAATGCGTTTGACAAAGTTCCACACAAGAGATTAGTGCAATAACTGGAGGACCAGGCAGGGATAACAGGGAAGGTACTACAATGGACCAGGGAATACGTGTCAGGAAGACAGCAGCGAGTCAAGGTACGTGGCGAGGTGTCAGAGTGGGCGCCTGTGACTAGTGGGGTTCCACAGGGGTTAGTCCTAGGACTAGTGCTATTTAGGGTATTTGTGAACTACATGACGGAAGGAATACACTCCGAGGTGTCCCTGTTTGCAGATGATGTGAAGTTGATGAGAAGAATTCAATCGGAAGAGGACCAGGCAGAACTACAAAGAGATCTGGACAGGGTGCAGACCTGGTCCAGCAACTGGCTCCTGGATCTCAACCCCACCAGTCCAAAGTCATGAAGATTGGGGAAGGGCAAATAAGTCCACAGACGGAGTACATTCTAGGGGGCCAGAGACTACAAACCTCACTCAAGGAAAAAGATCTTGGGGTGAGTATATTACTGGGCACATCTCCTGAGGCACACATCAACCAAATAACTGCTGCAGCATATGGGCGCCTAGCAAACCTAAGAAAAGAATTCCGACATCTAAATAAGGAGTCATTCAGGGCCCTGTACACCGTGTACGTTAGGCCCATATTGGAATATGCAGCGCCAGTTTTGAACCCTCACCTAGCCAAGCATGCAGGGAAACTAGAGAAAGGGCAAAGGTTTGCAACAAGACTAGTCCCGGAGCTAAGACGTACGACCAACGAGGAGAGATTAAGGGGAATCGACGTGACGACACTGGAAGACAGGAGTGATAGGGGGAATGTGATAGTGACATATAAAATACTAAGAGGTATAGACAAGGTGGACAGAGACAGGATATTCCAGAGATGGAACACAGCAACAAGGGGTCACAATTGAAAGTCGAAGACTCAGATGAACCACAGGGATGTTAGGAAGTATTTCTTCAGTCACAGAGTGGTCAGGAAGTGGAATAGCCTGGGTAGTGATGTAATGGAGGCAGGATCCATACATGGCTTTAAGAAGAGGTATAATAAAGCTCATGGAGTGGGAAGAGTGACCAGGTACCAGGCAGTTGAAGATTCGTGGCTAGGAGCTGTGGGTAGACCCCCGCAACCACAACTAGGTGAAAACACACTCACTCACACTCACACACACACACACTCACACACACACAGTCACACACAAACACACACACACACACACACACACACACACACACACACACACACACACACACACACACACACACACACACACACACACAGATTGCATTTTCTTGGACTGTAAGAAGGCTTTTAACACAGTTCGGAACAAGAGATTAGTGCAAAAACTGGAAGACCAGGCAGGGGTAACAGGGAAGGCACTACAGTGGATCAGGGAATACTTGTCAGGAAGACAGCAGCGAGTCATGGTACGTGGCGAGGTGTCAGAGTGGGCACCTGTGGCCAGCGGGGTCTCACAGGGGTCAGTCCTAGGACCAGTGCATGACGGAAGGAATAAACTCCGAGGTGTCCCTGTTTGCAGATGACGTGAAGTTGATGAGAAGAGTTCATTCGATCGAAGACCAGGCAGAACTACAAAGGGTTCTGGACAGGATGCAGACCTGGTCCAGCAATTGGTTTCTGGAGTTCAATTCCACCAAGTGCAAAGTCATGAGGATTGGGGAACGGCAAAGAAGACCGCAGACGGAGTACAGTCTAGGGGGCCAGAGACTACAAACATCACTCAAGGAAAAAGATCTTGGGGTGAGTATAACACCAGGCACATCTCCTGAAGCGCACATCAACCAAATAACTGCCGCAGCATATGGGCGCCTGGCAAACCTCAGAACAGCATTCCGACATCTTAATAAGGAATCGTTCAGGACCCTGTACACCGTGTACGTTAGGCCCATATTGGAGTATGCGGCACCAGTTTGGAACCCACACCTTGCCATTCATGTAAAGAAACTAGAGAAAGTGCAAAGGTTTGCAACAAGACTAGTCCCAGAGTTAAGAGGTATGTCCTATGAAGAGAGGTTAAGGGAAATCAACCTGACGACACTGGAGGACAGGAGAGATAGGAGGGACATGATAACGACTTACAAAATACTGAGAGGAATTGACAAGGTGGACAAAGACAGGATGTTCGAGAGACTGGACACAGCAACACGGGGACACAGTTGGAAGCTGAAGACACAGATGAATCAAAGGGATGTTAGGAAGTATTTCTTCAGCCACAGAGTAGTCAGGAAGTGGAATAGTTTTGGGAAGCGATGTAGTGGAGGCAGGATCCATACATAGCTTTAAGCAGAGGTACGATAAAGCTCATGGTTCAGGGAGAGTGACCTAGTAGCGACCAGTGAAGAGGCGGGGCCAGGAGCTTGGACTCGACCCCTGCAACCTCAACTAGGTGAGTACAACTAGGTGAGTACACACACGCACACACAGACACACACACACAGACACACACACACTCACACACACACACACACACACACACACACACACACACACACACTCACACACACACACACACACACACACACACACACACACACACACACACACTCACACACACACACACAAAGACACACACACACAGACACACACACACTCACACACACACACACACACACACACACACACAGACACACACACAGACACACACACACACACACACAGACACACAGACACACACACACACACACACACACACACACACACACACACACACACACACACATACACACACACACACAGACACACAGACACACACACACACACACACACACACACACACACACACACACACACACACACACACACACACACACACACACACACACACACAGACACACACACACACACAGACACAGACACAGACACACACACACACACACACACACACACACACACACACACACACACACACACACACACACACACACACACACACACACACACACACACACACACACACACGTCCGTAGTGTCCTTGGGAATCTTCAAAATGAGACTATAAAATCTTCCTCATGGCCCGGGAACCTGTCCCCTGACGACATTAAATCCGTTTTGTCTCGGGAACATCAGTAGTGACGTCACTAAATCCGGATTGCTTGATCGCGTTAACAAGTGACGTCACAAAGGAACCGCACAGAACACTTCCTGCTGGTAAGAATGTTTTGTAGCGAAATATAATAACGAATGAAGTTTCGTAACTTTCAATGTTATTTGCATTTATAGACAACCACGAGACAAAAAAATTATATTTTAATAATGTTTCGTCGTGAGTTTTTTCAAGTTTAATATTCTTGTTTTTCTTTCAAATGTCACCTCAGATTATTTCATCAGTGAAATAATCTGAGGTGAGGTGACCTGGGGGACTTTAATGGTATCAGTCTGAGCTGGGGGACTTTAATGGTATCAGTCTGAGCTGGGGGACTTTAGTAGTGTCAGCCTGAGCTGGGGGACTTTAATGGTATCAGTCTGAGCTGGGGGACTTTAATGGTATCAGTCTGAGCTGGGGGACTTTAATGGTATCAGTCTGAGCTGGGGGACTTTAATGGTATCAGTCTGACCTGGGGGACTTTAATGGTATCAGTCTGAGCTGGGGGACTTTAATGGTATCAGTCTGAGCTGGGGGACTTTAATGGTATCAGTCTGAGCTGGGGGACTTTAATGGTATCAGTCTGAGCTGGGGGACTTTAATGGTATCAGTCTGAGCTGGGGGACTTTAATGGTATCAGTCTGAGCTGGGGAACTTTAATGGTATCAGTCTGAGCTGGGGGACTTTAATGGTATCAGTCTGAGCTGGGGGACTTTAATGGTATCAGTCTGAGCTGGGGGACTTTAATGGTATCAGTCTGAGCTGGGGAACTTTAATGGTATCAGTCTGAGCTGGGGGACTTTAATGGTATCAGTCTGACCTGGGGGACTTTAATGGTATCAGTCTGAGCTGGGGGACTTTAATGGTATCAGTCTGACCTGGGGGACTTTAATGGTATCAGTCTGAGCTGGGGGACTTTAATGGTATCAGTCTGAGCTGGGGGACTTTAATGGTATCAGTCTGAGCTGGGGGACTTTAATGGTATCAGTCTGAGCTGGGGGACTTTAATGGTATCAGTCTGAGCTGGGGAACTTTAATGGTATCAGTCTGAGCTGGGGGACTTTAATGGTATCAGTCTGAGCTGGGGGACTTTAGTAGTGTCAGTCAGAGCCGGGAGACTTCAATAGTGTCGGCCTGAGCTGGAAGATAGCCATAGTTAGCAGACTTCAGTAGTGTCACCGTGAGTTGGTAGACTTCAGTAGTGTCAGCCATAACTGGAAAACTTCAGTAGTGTCAGCGAATAACTAGGAAACTTCAGTAGTGTCAGCCATAGTTAGCAGACCTCAGTAGCATCAGCTTGAGTTGATAGACTTCAGCAGTGTCAGCCATAGCTGGAACACTTCAGTAGTGTCAGCCATAATTAGCAGACTTCAATAGTGTCAGCTTAAGTTGGTAGACTTCAGTAGTGTGAGCCATAGCTTGGAGACTTCAGTAGTGTCAGCTCAATTCTGGAATACTTCAGTAGCGTCAGCCATAGTTAGCAGACTTTATTAGTGTCACCTTGAGTTGGTAGACTTCAGTACTGTCAACCATAGCTGGAAAACTTCACTAGTGTCAGCCTTAGCTGGAAGACTTCAATAGTGTCAGTCTGAGCTGGGAGACTTCAATAGTGTCAGCCTATGCTTGAACACTTGAGTAGTGTCATCGCATAATTGGAAAACTTCAGTAATGTCAGTCCACAGCTGGAAGACTTTATTAGCGTCAGCCATAACTGGAAAACTTCAGTAGTGTCAGCCCATAGCTGGGAGACTTCAGTAGTGTCAGCCATACTTAGTAGACTTCAGTAGTGCCAGCTTGAGTCGGTAGACTTCAGTAGTGTCAGCCATAGCTGGCAAACTTGGGTAGTGACAGCCAGAGCTGGAAGTCTTCATTAGTGCCAGCCTGATCTGGAAGACTTCAGTAGTGTCAGCCTGAGCTGGGAGACTTCAGTAGTGTCATCGCATAGCTGGAAGACTTCAGGAGTGTCAGCCATAGCTAGAAGACTTCAGTAGTGTCAACCCACAGCTAGAAGACTTCATTTGTGTCAGTATGAGCTGGGAGACTTTAGTAGCGTCAGCCCAGAGCTGGAACACTTCAGTATTGTCAGCCTTAGTTAGCAGACTTCAGTAGCGTCAGCTTGAGTTGGTAGACTTCAGTAATGTCAGCCATAGCTGGAATTTTTCGGTTGTGTCAGCCTGACCTGGGAGACTTCAATAGTGTCAGCCTCAGCTGGAAGACTTCAATAATGTCAGCCTGAGCTGGAAGACTTCGGTAGTGTCAGCCTGAGCTGCGAGTCTTCATTAATGTCAGACTGAGCTGGAAGATTGCAGTATCGTCAGCCATAGCTGGAAGATTGCAGTATCGTCAGCCATAGCTGGAAGACTGCAGGATCGTCAGCCATAGCTGGAAGATTGCAGTATCGTCAGCCATAGCTGGAAGATTGCAGTATCGTCAGCCATAGCTGGAAGATTGCAGGATCGTCAGCCATAGCTGGAAGATTGCAGTATCGTCAGCCATAGCTGGAAGACTGCAGGATCGTCAGCCATAGCTGGAAGATTGCAGTATCGTCAGCAATAGCTGGAAGATTGCAGTATCGTCAGCCATAGCTGGAAGACTGCAGGATCGTCAGCCATAGCTGGAAGATTGCGGGATCGTCAGCCATAGCTGGAAGACTGCAGTATCGTCAGCCATAGCTGGAAGACTGCAGTATCGTCAGCCATAGCTGGAAGACTGCAGTATCGTCAGCCATAGCTGGAAGACTGCAGGATCGTCAGCCATAGCTGGAAGACTGCAGGATCGTCAGCCATAGCTGGAAGACTGCAGTACTTCCAGTCATGGCTGAAGCCTTCAGTAGTGTAAACCATAACTGGAAGACTTCTGTAGTGTCAGCCAAAACTAGAAAAGTTCGGTAGTGTCAGTTTACTAGTTGGAAGACTTCAGTAGTGTTAGCCATAGTTAGCAGACTTCACTAGTGTCAGCTTGAATTGGTAGACTTCAGTAGTGTCAGCTTGTGTGTGTGTGTGTGTGTGTGTGTGTGTGTGTGTGTGTGTGTGTGTGTGTATGGGGCGGTACCACCACTGGAACTGGACTGGGGATCCTCATCCTCAGAGAAATGAATAAACTTACTTCAGGGAAAACTCGAGATTCTCCTCGGAGCGTTTGAATGTTTTTCTTCTACTATCACCCCCTATATTCTATATTCTATTTCAACTTTATTTATAAACAAAATACATCAACAAAGATTCAATAGAAATGAGAACAATATAAATAACATAGAGCTTGCATCTCAAACACATCATCCAGCTCCCAGTAGGATAGAGTGTGAGAATGAGAGGTCATGAGGAATAATGGGGGGTGGGGGTAGGAAGAGGGTCGTAGAGTGATAGAGGGAGGGGAAGGGAAGAGGAAAAACGGGGAGAGGGTGAGAGAGGTTGGAGGAGAAGGAGAGAGAGGAGGGGAGGGATGATGTGGAGGTTAACAAGTCAATGGTGAAGATGTACTGTACAATGTACACACTGTGTGAATACCAATGGTGATAATGCACACAACTGGTGATTAAATATACACACTGTTTACGTATCTCTTGATAATGAACGCACACTGTACACATCTGGTGATAATGTACGTACACCGTGTACATATGTAATGATACTGAACACACAACATGCACACAGCAGATGACAATTTAAACAACTAGGAAATATGTACACAAGCTATGTATACACTTTGTGACATTGTACATATAATGCACAAGCAATTTATGGCAATGTTCACATAGTGTGTACACAACTGATGACAGTCTACACATTGTGTGTACCCAACTGGTGACAATGTACACACAGTGCGTACACAACTGGTGACAATGTACACCTAGTGTGTATACAACTGGTAACAATGTACACATAGTGTGTACACAACTGGTGACAATGTACACACAGTGTGTACACAACTGGTGACAATGTACACACAGTGTGTACACAACTGGTAACAATGTACACACAGTGTGTACACAACTGGTAACAACGTACACACAGTGTGTGCACAACTGGTAACAATGTACACACAGTGTGTACACAACTGGTAACAATGTACACACAGTGTGTACACAACTGGTAACAATGTACACACAGTGTGTACACAACTGGTAACAACGTACACACAGTGTGTGCACAACTGGTAACAATGTACACACAGTGTGTACACAACTGGTAACAATGTACACACAGTGTGTACACAACTGGTAACAATGTACACACAGTGTGTACACAACTGGTAACAATGTACACACAGTGTGTACACAACTGGTAACAATGTACACACAGTGTGTACACAACTGGTAACAATGTACACACAGTGTGTACACAACTGGTAACAATGTACACACAGTGTGTACACAACTGGTAACAATGTACACACAGCGTGTACACAACTGGTAACAATGTACACACAGCGTGTACACAACTGGTAACAATGTACACACAGCGTGTACACAACTGGTAACAATGTACACACAGCGTGTACACAACTGGCAACAATGTACACAGCGTGTACACAAGTGGTAACAATGTACACACAGTGTGTACACAACTGGTAACAATGCACACACGCTGTGGAGACAAAAAAGTTGTCAAACCATCGTTGATGTCGTGAGAAGTTTTTGACCTTTGAGTGTTTGTGTGTGTGTGAGTTTGTACTCACCTGTTTGTGATTGCAGGGGTCGATTCACAGCTCCTGGTCACGCCTTTTCATTGGTCACTACTAGCTCACTCTCCCTACTCCATGAGCTTTATCAAAACTCTTCTTAAAGCTATGAATGAATCCTGCTTTCACTACATCACTTTCCAGACTATTCCGCTTCCTGACAACTCCGTGACTGATGAAATACTTCCTAAAATCCATGTGACTCATCGGAGTTTTCAACCTCCAGTTGTGACCCCTTGTTGCAGTGTCCCATCTCTGAAATATTCTGTCCTTATCCACCTTGTCAATTCCTCTCAGAATTTTGTATGTCGTTTTAGTGTCACCCCCATCCCCTATCCACTAGTGTTGTCAGACTGAGTTCCCTTAACCACTTCTCTTAGGACATACCCCTCAGCTACAGGATTAGTCTTGTTGCAAATCTTTGCACTTCCTGTAATTTCTTGAAGTGTTTGACTACGTGTGAGTTCCAAGCAGGTGCCGCATACTCCAATATGGGCCTGACATACAAGTTGTGCAGTGTCGTGAATGACTCCTCACCTAGATGTAGAAACGCTATTCTCAGGTTTGCCAGACGCCCATATGGTGCAGCAATTATTTGGTTGATGTGCGCCTCAGGAGATATGCTTGGGATGATGCTCACCTCAAGAACCTTTTCCTTGAGTGAGTTTTGCAGGCTTTGACCTCTTAGGATGTACTCCATCTGCGGTCTTCTTTGTCCTTCTCCAAGCTTCAAGACTTTGCACTTGCTGGGGTTAAACTCCTGGAGCCATTCGTTGGCCCATGTTTGCAGCCTGTCCAGATCCCCTTGTAGGCTTACTTGATCTTCATTCGCTGGTATTCTCCTCATTAGCTTGACACTGTCTGCGAACAGGGACACCTCTGAATCTATCCTCTCCATTGTAATTCACATATACAAGAAACAGCACAGGACCTAGGACTAACCCTTGTGGAACCCCGTTCTACACATGCACCCACTCTGACACCCGTCATGCACCAACACACGTTATTTCCTTCCTGTCAAGTATTCCCTGATCTATTTCACTCCTTTCCCTGCTATTTCTACCTGTTACTCTAGCTTTTCTTGTGTGGTACTTGTCGAAAGCCTTCTTACAGTCCAAGAAGAAGCAATCTACCCATCCCTCTCTTTCTCTCCCTCCTGTCTTACTTCCGTTACCTTGTCATAGAACTCCAGAAGGTTTATGATGCAGTATTTCCATTCCCTGAAGTGTGCTGGTTATCATGTATAAGCCCATTCCTTTCTAGGTGCTCCACCACTTTTCTTCTGACGATCTCCGTAACTTTACATACTATACATGTCAGCAACACTGGTATGTAGTTTACTTCTGCCTGTTTGTCTCCTTTCTTAAAAATCGGGAATATGTTTGCTGTCTTCCACACCTCAGGCAGTTGCCCTGTTTTGATATATTTTTGAAAATTGTTACTAGTGGCACACAGTACATCTGCTCCTTCTCACAGGACCCATGCAGAGATATTATCTGGACCCTCTTCCTTGGAGGTATCTAGTTTCCCTAGTAATTTCTTCACCTCCTCCTCGATTGTGTGCAGTGTGCCCAGCACTTGCTGGTGCGCCCTACCACCTGCGTTTGCTGGAAGCCTCTCTGTCTCTACTGTGAATAACTCCCTGAATGGTAAGCTGAGCTCCTCACATGGTTCTTGATAGTTCCCTGTGAGCTCCTTCCTTCCTCATCCAGATTACCTGGTCCTTGACTGTTGTATTCTTCCTGATATAGCTTTATATCATCTTAGGGAAACATTTGGCTTTTGAAGCTATGTTATTCTCGTATTGACATTAGGTTTCTCTCCTTGTCCATGCTTATTCATTTCTGGCTCTTCGGCTAGAATCCATGTTTTCCTGATTCCTTTGCCTTCTATATTTTTTCCATACTCTAGCACACTTGATTTTGGCCTTTCCAGACCCCCAGGTAAACCATAGGTTCACTCCAGTCTTCCCATTATTTCTGGTGCCTCTTGGCACGAACTTTTCCTCTGTCTCCCTGCACTTTATGGTCACGTGTTCAATCATTACATTTACTGTTTTCCAAATTAGCTCTCTTACCCACTGCACCTCACGCAGGAATTGCCCCATACCTGTGTAATCCATGTTTTGAAAGTTAAGCTTCTCCCATACTTCTCGTACTGCTTCACTCCTCATTGTTAATTCTACTATGTATTCGAAACTCAGGACCACGTGATTGCTAGCTTCTATGGGACTTTCGTGTGTGATATTCCCTATGTCTGAACTGTTCAGAGGGAATACGAAGGCCATCCTTGCAGGTTCATCGTCTCCTCTCTCTTTGGTTGTGTCTCTATCGCCAACAGCATCTTGGCCTTCCACGTCATTGGTCCTCCAAGTGGCTTCTAATAAATCTTATGGTTGAAATCTCCCATGCTGAGTAATTTTGCCCTGCTGATGTGGGTCCTTATGGCAGCCTTGGCTAGTGTGTCCACCATCACTCTGTTGACCTTATCATATTCCTGTCGTGGCCTCCACCTGTTCAGTGGTGGGTTGTACACCACTGTTATCATCACTTTTGGTCCCCCAGTATGAAGCGTTCCTACTATGTAGTCATTCGTTACTCCTTTGCTAGTCTTCCCATCTCCTCAAAACTACATTGGTTTTTGATGAGCAATGCAGCTCCTCCTTCCCTTTTGCTCCTTCTGTCTTTCCTCGGATCTGATATCCAGGTGGGAAGATTGCATCTGTTATCACCCCTGGGAGCTTTGTCTCTGTGAATGCTATGATGTCTGGGATGCCTCATTGACTCTTTCCTTCCACTCCTCACTCTTATTTGTTATTCCATCTGCGTTGGTGTACCATACCTTCAACTTCCTTTCTAGAATTGTATTCTGGGAGGTGGGAGGGGTTGGTACTGGCTGTGGGTGTGGTAGGCAGGCCTGGATATTATGGTAGGCTGCTGTTGTGGTGGTATTAATGTTGAGGGGGGAGCTGTAAATGTGGAGCGTGGTTTGGTTCTGGTTATTGTGCTTTTTGGTGTGGAGTGGTAGGGGTTGAGGGGATGCTGTGGGAGGTTATGTTTGTTGTTACCCCTGAAGTTGCACTCCCCTGTCTGTCAGTACCTGCCCTATCACCCCTTTCTTCTTACTCTTTCTGTTAATCCCTTTTTTTGTGTTCTGTTGTGGTTGAGGTACACTCATTGGTATTTTTGGGTACTCTTTAACTTTGGTTTCCACTGCAGGATTTTGTTTTGTTTCATACCATTTCTGTCTTGAATGTCAATTTGATTGGGTGGTTCCTTAGCCTCGAGTACCACCCAAATCTCTGAAAATTTGTCAGTTTGGTCATGTCCTCTCCTGTTACCATGATGATACTCTCTATTTCTTTTACACTCCCCTGTCTTCTCTCATCATAGGTCTTCCCTTCTGCTTCATGGAGCCCATGAATAATAAGCAACCTCTCCTCCTCTTCCCATTTCATTTCTCTACATATTTCTGGGTCTGATTTAAGTTTCTCCTTGGTTGTTTCCATTATCTCCCAGATGTCCCAGTGGCCTGATATCTTTTCCTCAAGAGGCTTCTTTTCTCTTCCCCCTCCTTCAATCCCCTCACTACCTGCTGATGATCCTTCACCCAGTACCTTGCTGCTATCGGTCCTTGCCTCCATAGTTCGCTTCAGCACTTCCACTTCCTTCGCCAAGCTCTGCATCCTTGCCTCAGCAGCAAGAGCTTGTAACTCCCACTTCTTGCTTTCTGTAGATATCTTCTCCACCACTGTTTTGCAAAATTTGCTTATCCTTTTTCTGTACTCCCGTTCCATTGTGCTCTTGATCCTTTTAGCCAATGCTTCCTACTCGGCCCAACCATCCCCTTGCTTCTTCGCCCTGCATTTTATTTTCTTTTGAGGAGGGAGTTAGTGTGAATGAATGTGTTAGTGAGCATTTGCTTGTTTGTTTGTTTGTTTGTTTGTTTGTTTGTGTGTGTGTGTGTGTGTGTGTGTGTGTGTGTGTGTGTGTGTGTGTGTGTGTGTACTCACCTAGTTGAGGTTGCGTTGGTCGAGTCCGAGCTCCTGGCCCCGCCTCTTCACTGATCGCTACTAGGTCACTCTCCCTGAGCCGTGAGCTTTATCATACCTCTGCTTAAAGCTATGTATGGATCCTGCCTCCACTACATCGCTTCCCAAACTATTCCACTTACTGACTACTCTGTGGCTGAAGAAATACTTCCTAACATCCCTGTGATTCATCTGTGTCTTCAGCTTCCAACTGTGTCCCCTTGTTACTGTGTCCAATCTCTGGAACATCCTGTCTTTGTCCACCTTGTCAATTCCTCTCAGTATTTTGTATGTCGTTATCATGTCCCCCCTATCTCTCTTGTCCTCCAGTGTCGTCAGGTTGATTTCCCTTAACCTCTCCTCGTAGAACATACCTTTTAGCTCTGGGACTAGTCTTGTTGCAAACCTTTGCACTTTCTCTAGTTTCTTCACGTGCTTGGCTAGGTGTGGGTTCCAAACTGGTGCCGCATACTCCAATATGGGCCTAACATACACGGTGTACAGGGTCCTGAATGATTCCTTATTAAGATGTCGGAATGCTGTTCTGAGGTTTGCTAGGCGCCCATATGCTGCAGCAGTTATTTGGTTGATGTGCGCTTCAGGAGATGTGCCTGGTGTTATACTCACCCCAAGATCTTTTTCCTTGAGTGAGGTTTGTAGTCTCTGACCCCCTAGACTGTACTCCGTCTGCGGCCTTCTTTGCCCTTCCCCAATCTTCATGACTTTGCACTTGGTGGGATTGAACTCCAGGAGCCAATTGCTGGACCAGTTCTGCCTGGTCTTCGATCGAGTGAATTCTTCTCATCAACTTCACGTCATCTGCAAACAGGGACACCTCAGAGTCTATTCCTTCCGTCATGTCGTTCACAAATACCAGAAACAGCACTGGTCCTAGGACTGACCCCTGCGGGACCCCGCTGGTCACAGGTGCCCACTCTGACACCTCGCCACGTACCATGACTCGCTGCTGTCTTCCTGACAAGTATTCCCTGATCCATTGTAGTGCCTTCCCTGTTATCC
>NW_027197258.1:40000-45000 GCF_038502225.1 Cherax quadricarinatus | reverse complement strand
TTTGCACTTTCTCTAGTTTCTTTACGTGCTTGGCTAGGTGTGGGTTCCAAACTGGTGCCGCATACTCCAATATGGGCCTAACGTACACGGTGTACAGGGTCCTGAACGATTCCTTATTAAGATGTCGGAATGCTGTTCTGAGGTTTGCTAGGCGCCCATATGCTGCAGCAGTTATTTGGTTGATGTGCGCTTCAGGAGATGTGCCTGGTGTTATACTCACCCCAAGATCTTTTTCCTTGAGTGAGGTTTGTAGTCTCTGACCCCCTAGACTGTACTCCGTCTGCGGCCTTCTTTGCCCTTCCCCAATCTTCATGACTTTGCACTTGGTGGGATTGAACTCCAGGAGCCAATTGCTGGACCAGTTCTGCAGCCTGTCCAGATCCCTTTGTAGTTCTGCCTGGTCTTCGATCGAGTGAATTCTTCTCATCAACTTCACGTCATCTGCAAACAGGGACACCTCAGAGTCTATTCCTTCCGTCATGTCGTTCACAAATACCAGAAACAGCACTGGTCCTAGGACTGACCCCTGCGGGACCCCGCTGGTCACAGGTGCCCACTCTGACACCTCGCCACGTACCATGACTCGCTGCTGTCTTCCTGACAAGTATTCCCTGATCCATTGTAGTGCCTTCCCTGTTATCCCTGCTTGGTCCTCCAGTTTTTGCACCAGTCTCTTTTGTGGAACTGTGTCAAACGCCTTCTTGCAGTCCAAGAAAATGCAATCCACCCACCCCTCTCTCTCATGTCTTACTGCTGTCACCATGTCATAGAACTCCAGTAGGTTTGTGACACAGGATTTCCCGTCTCTGAAACCATGTTGGCTGCTGTTGATGAGATCGTTCCTTTCTAGGTGTTCCACCACTCTTCTCCTGATAATCTTCTCCATGATTTTGCATACTACACATGTCAGTGACACTGGTCTGTAGTTTAATGCTTCATGTCTGTCTCTTTTTTTAAAGATTGGGACTACCTTTGCTGTCTTCCATGCCTCAGGCAATCTCCCTGTTTCGATAGATGTATTGAATATTGTTGTTAGGGGTACACATAGCGCCTCTGCTCCCTCTCTCAATACCCATGGGGAGATGTTATCTGGCCCCATTGCCTTTGAGGTATCTAGCTCACTCAGAAGCCTCTTCACTTCTTCCTCGGTTGTGTGCACTGTGTCCAGCACTTGGTGGTGTGCCCCACCTCTCCGTCTTTCTGGAGTCCCTTCTGTCTCCTCGGTGAACACTTCTTTGAATCTCTTGTTGAGTTCTTCACATACTTCACGGTCATTTCTTGTTGTCTCTCCTCCTTCCTTCCTTAGCCTGATTACCTGGTCCTTGACTGTTGTTTTCCTCCTGATGTGGCTGTACAACAGTTTCGGGTCAGATTTGGCTTTCGCTGCTATGTCATTTTCATATTGTCTTTGGGCCTCCCTTCTTATCTGTGCATATTCGTTTCTGGCTCTACGACTGTTCTCCTTATTCTCCTGGGTCCTTTGCCTTCTATATTTCTTCCATTCCCTAGCACACTTGGTTTTTGCCTCCCTGCACCTTTGGGTAAACCATGGGCTCATCCTGGCTTTTTCATTATTCCTGTTAACCTTGGGTACAAACCTCTCCTCAGCCTCCTTGCATTTTGTTGCTACATATTCCATCATCTCATTAACTGGCTTCCCTCCCAGTTCTCTGTCCCACTGAACCCCGTTCAGGTAGTTCCTCATTCCTGTGTAGTCCCCTTTCTTGTAGTTTGGCTTCATTCGTCCTGGCCTTCCTGCTTCTCCCTCCACTTGTAGCTCTACTGTGTATTCGAAGCTTAAAACCACATGGTCACTGGCCCCAAGGGGTCTTTCATATGTGATGTCCTCGATATCTGCACTACTCAAGGTGAATACTAAGTCCAGCCTTGCTGGTTCATCCTCTCCTCTCTCTCTTGTAGTGTCCCTTACGTGTTGGCACATGAAGTTTTCCAGTACCACCTCCATCATCTTAGCCCTCCAGGTATCTTGGCCCCCATGTGGGTCCAAGTTCTCCCAATCGATCTCCTTGTGGTTAAAGTCACCCATGATCAGGAGCTTTGCCCTGCATGCATGAGCTCTTCTGGCCACTCTAGCCAGTGTGTCAACCATCGCTCTATTGCTCTCGTCGTACTCTTGCCTTGGCCTCCTGCTGTTCTGTGGTGGGTTATACATCACTGCTATTACCACCTTGGGACCTCCAGAGTGAAGTGTTCCCGCTATGTAATCACTTTCTTCTCCGCTGTCTCCTCTCTCCAGCTCATCAAAATTCCAGCGATTTTTGATCAGCAACGCCACTCCTCCACCCCCCCTGTTCCCTCTGTCTTTCCTCAGGATTTGGTATCCCGTTGGAAAGATGGCATCTGTTATCATACCTGTAAGCTTGGTTTCTGTGAGAGCTATGATGTCCGGTGATGCTTCTTTGACTCTTGCATGCCACTCCTCCCACTTATTTGTTATTCCATCAGCATTTGTGTACCATACCTTCAGTTTCCTTTCCAACACTGTGGTTTGGGGGGCCTGTGAGGGCGGGAGACCTGGTGGCATACTGTGGGATTCTATAGCTCGGTGTTGGGTGGAGGCTGTGGGTATGGATCGTAGTGTGTGTTGGGATGGTGTGATAGGTTGTATGGTTCTGAGAATAGTTGTGTGTGTGCTTGCCCTTGCTGTTCTGTTCTGCTCTGACTGACCTCTGCTGGTTCCATCCTTGTCTCTTTTCCTAGCTCCTTTCGCTTTTTTGTCGTCTCCCTCAGCTGCTGTCCTTCTGATTTTGTTCTGTGTGTGTGTGTGTGTGTGTGTGTGTGTGTGTGTGTTTGTGTGTGTGTGTGTGTGTGTGTGTGTATGTGTGTGTGTGTGTGTGTGTGTGTGTGTGTGTGTGTGTGTGTGTGTGTGTGTGTGTGTGTGTGTGTGTGTGTGTGTGTGTGTGTGTGTGTGTGTGTGTGTTTGTGTGTGTGTGTGTGTGTGTGTGTGTGTGTATGTGTGTGTGTGTGTTTTGTGTGTGTGTTTGTTTGTGTTGTGTGTGTGTGTGTGTGTGTGTGTGTGTGTGTGTGTGTGTGTGTGTGTGTGTACTCACCTAGTTGTACTCAGCTAGTTGAGGTTGCGGGGGTCGAGTCCGAGCTCCTGGCCCCGCCTCTTCACTGATCGCTACTAGGTCACTCTCCCTGAGCCGTGAGCTTTATCGTACCTCTGCTTAAAGCTATGTATGGATCCTGCCTCCACTACATCGCTTCCCAAACTATTCCACTTACTGACTACTCTGTGGCTGAAGAAATACTTCCTAACATCCCTGTGATTCATCTGTGTCTTTAGCTTCCAACTGTGTCCCCTTGTTACTGTGTCCAATCTCTGGAACATCCTGTTTTTGTCCACCTTGTCAATTCCTCTCAGTATTTTGTATGTCGTTATCATGTCCCCCCTATCTCTCCTGTCCTCCAGTGTCGTCAGGTTGATTTCCCTTAACCTCTCCTCGTAGGACATACCTCTTAGCTCTGGGACTAGTCTTGTTGCAAACCTTTGCACTTTCTCTAGTTTCTTTACGTGCTTGGCTAGGTGTGGGTTCCAAACTGGTGCCGCATACTCCAATATGGGCCTAACGTATACGGTGTACAGGGTCCTGAACGATTCCTTATTAAGATGTCGGAATGCTGTTCTGAGGTTTGCTAGGCGCCCATATGCTGCAGCAGTTATTTGGTTGATGTGCGCTTCAGGAGATGTGCCTGGTGTTATACTCACCCCAAGATCTTTTTCCTTGAGTGAGGTTTGTAGTCTCTGACCCCCTAGACTGTACTCCGTCTGCGGCCTTCTTTGCCCTTCCCCAATCTTCATGACTTTGCACTTGGTGGGATTGAACTCCAGGAGCCAATTGCTGGACCAGTTCTGCAGCCTGTCCAGATCCCTTTGTAGTTCTGCCTGGTCTTCGATCGAGTGTATTCTTCTCATCAACTTCACGTCATCTGCAAACAGGGACACCTCAGAGTCTATTCCTTCCGTCATGTCGTTCACAAATACCAGAAACAGCACTGGTCCTAGGACTGACCCCTGCGGGACCCCGCTGGTCACAGGTGCCCACTCTGACACCTCGCCACGTACCATGACTCGCTGCTGTCTTCCTGACAAGTATTCCCTGATCCATTGTAGTGCCTTCCCTGTTATCCCTGCTTGGTCCTCCAGTTTTTGCACCAGTCTCTTTTGTGGAACTGTGTCAAACGCCTTCTTGCAGTCCAAGAAAATGCAATCCACCCACCCCTCTCTCTCATGTCTTACTGCTGTCACCATGTCATAGAACTCCAGTAGGTTTGTGACACAGGATTTCCCGTCTCTGAAACCATGTTGGCTGCTGTTGATGAGATCGTTCCTTTCTAGGTGTTCCACCACTCTTCTCCTGATAATCTTCTCCATGATTTTGCATACTACACATGTCAGTGACACTGGTCTGTAGTTTAATGCTTCATGTCTGTCTCTTTTTTTAAAGATTGGGACTACCTTTGCTGTCTTCCATGCCTCAGGCAATCTCCCTGTTTCGATAGATGTATTGAATATTGTTGTTAGGGGTACACATAGCGCCTCTGCTCCCTCTCTCAATACCCATGGGGAGATGTTATCTGGCCCCATTGCCTTTGAGGTATCTAGCTCACTCAGAAGCCTCTTCACTTCTTCCTCGGTTGTGTGCACTGTGTCCAGCACTTGGTGGTGTGCCCCACCTCTCCGTCTTTCTGGAGTCCCTTCTGTCTCCTCGGTGAACACTTCTTTGAATCTCTTGTTGAGTTCTTCACATACTTCACGGTCATTTCTTGTTGTCTCTCCTCCTTCCTTCCTTAGCCTGATTACCTGGTCCTTGACTGTTGTTTTCCTCCTGATGTGGCTGTACAACAGTTTCGGGTCAGATTTGGCTTTCGCTGCTATGTCATTTTCATATTGTCTTTGGGCCTCCCTTCTTATCTGTGCATATTCGTTTCTGGCTCTACGACTGTTCTCCTTATTCTCCTGGGTCCTTTGCCTTCTA
>NW_027197258.1:27500-35000 GCF_038502225.1 Cherax quadricarinatus | reverse complement strand
TTTTGAATACCAATGTAGCTTCCCCAACTAGTATATTGTTGCTAGGTAAGACACATATGCAACAGTTAGGTATCTTTATTTCGAAACGTTTCGCCTACACAGTAGGCTTCTTCAGTCGAGTACAGAAAAGTTGACAGAAGCAGAAGATACTCGAAGACGATGTAATCAGTCCATCACCCTTAAAGTTTTGAGGTGGTCAGTCCCTCAGTCTGGAGAAGAGTATTGTTCCATAGTCTGAAACAATATATATTGTTAGTCATTATTTGAGTCAAGAGCCTTCAGTGATGACATAGAATCAGTAATGATGATACAGTCGAGTTCAGTGTCATAAGTTAACTTTAGTGCAGTTAGGATGGCAAACAATTTAGTTTACAGTATACTTAATTCTTATATCTAATTCAATATAGTTCCTATCGTTCTTAACTAGAGAAGTGACAACAAAAGCAGATTCAGCTTTGCCAGTAGACTCCTGATTAGATCCATCGGTGTATATAACTGGTGATAAATTATTACTAACAATTCAGCAAGAAATTTGTCTTGAGCAGTTACTTTTACAAGTGATTTAAGGAAGGTATTACTAGTAATGAGCTTATTGGGAGGAGCTTGCAGGTATGTGATATTAATTGAACACATCTTCCATGGAGGGATGAAATGCTCTTGTTGTCTAGAGTGATACAGATCGTGCAAGTTATAAAATTTAGTATATTTGCATGTATGTGTATTTACTTCTAGACATTTCATAAAATTCATAGTGACAGTGTCTGGCTCATTTCTTAACATTCTAATACAAATTATAGCGTTAATCTCAATAATCCTGTCACTGATACTAGAAACAGCAAGGTACTTCCTCATATTATGAACGGGAGGCGGTTGAAATTAGCCTTGAGCTTACCACTGCCACGACTGTCCTCGAATCATGAACAACACTTAGCTCTGTTGGGTGCATGGTCTTTGAAGGATCGCTGGTTAAGTGGTTAAGGTGGGAGAATGTATCGCAGGATCTAATCCCTGCTGGCTACAGTTTGCTATAAATATATATATATATATATATATATATATATATATATATATATATATATATATATATATATATATATATATATATATATATATATATATATATATATATATATATATATATATATATATATATATATATATATATATGCCATTAACAACTGCGGCATAGCCAGGGATAGAACCCCTGCTACCTTGTCCCGCCTCTTGGGAAGGTCCAAATTCTCAATGCTTTAACAACTGAACCATACAATCCTACAAACATGGCGAGTTTAGCTTGATGATGCGAGGACATACGTGGCCGTGGTAAGATCAGAACTAATTTCCATTCTACTCCCATTTGAATACCAGCCTTCAAGAGCAGTCTCTATAATAATACATCCATGAAACAAGTGGTACTGATGCGATTAACAAACTGCTGCAAGGCCAGGGATCGAACCCGTGCTACCTTAGCCCACCTCGTGGGAAGCAGGTTAAAATTTACGACGATCTAACCACTGGACCATATAATCCTATAAACACCATGAGCACCCCATCCCCTTCCCCACCAGCATCAGTATGTAGGATTGCGGATGAGCAAGGAGGCTTCAGAGTGGGTAGGGGATGTGTAGATCAAGTGTTTACATTGAAGCATATATGTGAACAGTATTTAGATAAAGGTAGGGAAGTTTTTATTGCATTTATGGATTTAGAAAAGGCATATGATAGAGTGGATAGAGAAGCAATGTGGCAGATGATGCAAGTATATGGAATAGGTGGTAAGTTACTAAATGCTGTTAAGAGTTTTTATGAGGATAGTGAGGCTCAGGTTAGGGTGTGTAGAAGAGAGGGAGACTACTTCCCGGTAAAAGTAGGTCTTAGACAGGGATGTGTAATGTTACCATGGTTGTTTAATATATTTATAGATGGGGTTGTAAAGGAAGTAAATGCTAGGGTGTTCGGGAGAAGGGTGGGATTAAATTATGGGGAATCAAATTCAAAATGGGAATTGACACAGTTACTTTTTGCTGATGATACTGTGCTTATGGGAGATTCTAAAGAAAAATTGCAAAGGTTAGTGGATGAGTTTGAGAATGTGTGTAATGGTAGAAAGTTGAAAGTGAACATAGAAAAGAGTAAGGTGATGAGGGTATCAAATGATTTAGATAAAGAAAAATTGGATATCAAATTGGGGAGGAGGAGTATGGAAGAAGTGAATGTTTTCAGATACTTGGGAGTTGACGTGTCGGCGGATGGATTTATGAAGGATGAGGTTAATCATAGAATTGATGAGGGAAAAAAGGTGAGTGGTGCGTTGAGGTATATGTGGAGTCAAAAAACGTTATCTATGGAGGCAAAGAAGGAAATGTATGAAAGTATAGTAGTACCAACACTCTTGTATGGATGTGAAGCTAGGGTGGTAAATGCAGCAGCGAGGAGACGGTTGGAGGCAGTGGAGATGTCTTGTCTAAGGGCAATGTGTGGTGTAAATATTATGCAGAAAATTCGGAGTGTGGAAATTAGGAGAAGGTGTGGAGTTAATAAAAGCATTAGTCAGAGGGCAGAAGAGGGGTTGTTGAGGTGGTTTGGTCATTTAGAGAGAATGGATCAAAGTAGAATGACATGGAAAGCATATAAATCTGTAGGGGAAGGAAGGCGGGGTAGGGGTCGTCCTCGAAAGGGTTGGAAAGAGGGGGTAAAGGAGGTTTTGTGGGCGAGGGGCTTGGACTTCCAGCAAGCGTGCATGAGCGTGTTAGATAGGAGTGAATGGAGACGAATGATACTTGGGACCTGACGATCTGTTGGAGTGTGAGCAGGGTAATATTTAGTGAAGGGATTCAGGGAAACCGGTTATTTTCATATAGTCGGACTTGAGTCCTGGAAATGGGAAGTACAATGCCTGCACTTTAAAGGAGGGGTTTGGGATATTGGCAGTTTGGAGGGATATGTTGTGTATCTTTATATGTGTATGCTTCTAAACTGTTGTATCCTGAGCACCTCTGCAAAAACAGCGATAATGTGTGAGTGTGGTGAAAGTGTTGAATGATGATGAAAGTATTTTCTTTTTGGGGATTTTCTTTCTTTTTTGGGTCACCCTGCCTCGGTGGGAGACGGCCGACTTGTTGAAATATATATATATATATATATATATATATATATATATATATATATATATATATATATATATATATATATATATATATATATATATATATATATGTGTATGTATATATATATATATATATATATATATATATATGTATATATATATATATATATATATATATATATATATATATATATATATTATATATATATATATATGTGTGTCTTGCCGAATATGTAAAACTGGTCAATTAGTAAGAACTCATTTAAAATTAAGTCCTTTCTAAAATTTTCCCTTATACGTTTAAAGATAAATTTTTTTCATTAATGTTTATGTAAAAATTCACCAAAAGAATCTTAGAAAACTTACCTAACCTTATTATAACAAGAACAATTTATTTTAGCCTAACCCAACTAAATATATTTTAGATTTGTTTACAATAATTTAATACAAAACAAACACAGTGAAATATATTTTTCTAGTTAGCTTCAGAATGATTTTGGAGAAATTATTGCATACACAAATTTTCACTTGTCTTATATGGGAAGATGAGCGTTGCTATTTAAGCCAAGATCGCAAGTTCTGCCTATTCGGCACGACATATATATATATATATATATATATATATATATATATATATATATATATATATATATATATATATATATATATATATATATATATATATATATATATAGAGAGAGAGAGAGGGAGATTATTTCCCAGTAAAAGAAGGCCTTAGACAAGGATGTGTGATGTCACCGGGGTTGTAAGAGAAGTGAATGTTCGGGTGTTGGCAAGAGGTGTGGAGTTAAAAGATAAAGAATCAAGCACACAGTGGGAGGTGTCACAGTTGCTCTTTGCTGATGACACTGTCCTTTTGGGAGATTCTGAAGAGAAGTTGCAGAGGTTGGTGGATGAATTTGGTAGGGTATGTAAAAGAAGAAAATTAAAAGTGAATATAGGAAAGAGTAAGGTTATGAGGATAACAAAAAGATTAGGTGACGAAAGATTGGATATCAGATTGGAGGGAGAGAGTATGGAGGAGGTGAATGTATTCAGATATTTAGGAGTGAACGTGTCAGCGGATGGGTCTGTGAAGGATGAGGTGAATCACAGAACTGATGTGGGGAAAAGGATGAGTGGTGCACTTAGGAGTCTGTGGAGACAAAGAACTTTGTCTGTGGGAGCAAAAAGGGGAATGTATGAGAGTATAGTTGTACCAACACTCTTGTATGGGTTTGAAGCATGGGTGATGAATGTTGCAACGAGAAAGCTGGAGGCAGTGGAGATGTCATGTCTGAGGGCAATGTGTGGTGTGATTATAATTCAGAGAATTCGTAGTTCGGAAATTAGAAGGTGTGGGGTTGTTGAGGTGGTTCGGATATGTAGAGAGAATAGAACAAAACAGAATGACTTCGAGAGTGTACAAATCTGTAGGAAGGGTTGGAGGGAGGGGGTAAAAGAGGTTTTGTGTGCGAGGGGCTTGGACTTCCAGCAAGCGTGCATGAGCGTATTTGATAGGAGTGAATGGAGACAAATGGTTTTTAATACTTGACGTGCTGTTGGAGTGTGAGCAAAGTAACATATATGAAGAGATTCAGGGAAACCGGAAGGCCGGACTTGAGTCCTGGAGATGGGAAGTACAGTGTCTACACTGTGATGGAGGGGTGTTAATGTTGCAGTTTTATAACTGTAGTGTAAAGCACCCCTCTGGCAAGACAGTGATGGAGTGAATGATCAAAGTTTTTCTTTCTCGGGCCACCCTGCCTTGGTGGGAATCAGCCGATGTGTTAATATATATATATATATATATATATATATATATATATATATATATATATATATATATATATATATATATATATATATATATACACTGATTTTTGGCTGAAGGAGACTCGAACCTACGAACCTTGGAACAAGGTACGGAGTGCTATACCAAACTCACCACACTGGACCAATACCTTGGAGTCCAGCTTGCGCTAGACTTTGATCCAAGGCAGCCAGCTTTCAGGGAGAAGGCTTACAGCTTTTCATCTCATCCCCCCCTGCATGCATCAGCCTTACTAGAGATTTTAACAATGCAAGGAATTTCGCCTGCTCTTGTTTCAGAGATGGGGCACAACAATAAGGGGTCACAGCAGGAAATCGAAAGCTCAGATGAATCACAAGGATGTTAGGTAGTATTTATTCAGTCATAGAGTTGTCAGGGAGTGGAACAGTCTGGAGAGTGAGGTAGTGGAGACAGGTTCAATACACGGCTTTAAGAAGAGGTTCGATAAAGCTCATGGAGCAAGGAGGGGAGAAAGTGGACCTAGCGAAGAGGCGGAACCAGGAGCTATGAATCGACTTCTGCAACCACAAATAGGTGAGTATAAATAGGTGAATACACACAAACACATTCTTAAGGAGAGATTCGATAAAGCTCATGGAGCAGGGAGAAAGAGTTGACCTAGTAGCGACCAGCAAAGAGACGGTGTCAGGAGCTGTGAACCCACCCCTACAACAACATATAGGTGAGTACACGAGCGCGTGCGCACGCGTTACTTCTCTCCTTTATTATAAGATATGGTTCAGCTTCTGAGCACTCTGGTAATTATCCTTAAAGTGTAAGAAGATCACGGTTAAATTGAGAACAGGATCTCAATTACTTGTAAGGAATTAATTACAGGTGTTCGTGCACTGACAACACGTTTTCTCTAATCGTTAGGGACCCGGAGCGAAGACTGAGGACGGACTCAAGTAAACTTTAGCAGGCTGTCGCTTGATTTCTCTGATGATTAATTTCCCAATTATTTCCCAACATGCATTATAAAAATCATCTAGAGACATGCGGACATTTCAACACTAAAATGTTCTCGCTATAAATTTTGACATTTCAACCTGTCTATATTAATAATCTTTCGATGTGGAGTCACAATATCTGGAGGTCAGAGAGTTTTCCAACAAGTGTCTCTTATTTTCATGAACATATTGGACTAAGAGTTAAATATTTTCTCAAGCGTTTCTCATACTGATAAATATGTAGCAGCCTGGTTGATCAGGCCCTGATCCACCACGAGGCTTAGTCACGGACCGGGCCGTGGGGCGTTGACCCCCGAAGCCTTCTCCAGGTATACTCCAGGTATGTTTTATATGCAAACATAATTAACTAAACCGAGCACACTGTATAAGATATGAAGAGGGAGCTTGTAGTGATCAGTTCCTCAGCCTAGAGATGTGTTCACATAGATCACGATAGTCAGACAACTGAAGATAAGCTTTAGGATATATACACCGACTGAGAGCTGTATGTACTCAGTGTATACATTCTTGAGAGTTTAATTCCTATTTTAGGAGTTACATTATTCTTGACTGGTGGTGAACCAGTTATGATCAGTTTTATTGACCCTTGTATAAATAACATTCGGGTCCATGTTTAACATCATTAGATACACGGAAGGTTTGGAGATATACGGCAGATATGGAGATACAAAACAAGTATAGAGATACACGGAAGATCTGGAGATACACGGAAAGTCTCGGAAAGTCTGGATATACACTGCAGATCTGGAGATACACAGCAGGTCTGGAAATACACGATGGGTATGGAGATACACAGCAGGTCTGGAGATACACAGCAGGTCTGGAAATACACGATGGGTATGGAGATACACAGCAGGTCTGGAGATACACAGTAGGTCTGGAGGTTTCTAACACATTGATAATATTCTTAAGATTTTGACTTACAGCTAGTGTGCGTCAAGCACTTCCATAACAACTGGCACCCAGAATGCCACCCACAACAGCCAGCTGTTCCACCGTAACTTACATGGACTGCTAGACGGGCAGTTGAAAAGCACCTGTCATGAAAATTCCCCAATGTAAATAATTCAGTTTTATTTTATTGGACTGGGTCACGACACTCATGGCTTACGGAGGAAGAATTCTGTTCCACTTCCCCATGGAGATATGAGGAAATAAACAAGTACAAGAACTAGGAAGAAAATAGAAGAAAACCCAGAGGGGTGTGTATATATATGTTTGTACATAAATGTGTAGTGTGACCTAAGTGTAAGTAGGAGTAGCAAGATGTACCTGAAATCTTGCATGTTTATGAGACAGAGAAAAGAAACCAGCAATCCTACCATTATGTAAAACAATTACAGGCTTCCGTTTTACACTTACTTGGCAGGACGGTAGTACCTCCCTGGGTGGTTGCTGTCTACCAACCTACTACCTATATAATTCAGAGTGAATGCACGAGGAATCTAATCTAGAGCAAAATGTCTCATCTTCCTCCACCCTGATCCCGGCCACGCCCACACCTACAGTGTGACCACGCCCACACCTTGGTGTGACCACGCCCACACCTTGGTGTGACCACGCCCACACCTTGGTGTGACCACGCCCAC
>NW_027197258.1:0-22500 GCF_038502225.1 Cherax quadricarinatus | reverse complement strand
CTCTTCCCAAGAATATCATTCTATTTATAATTATTCCTTCCTCCAGTGATTCGCATTTGAAACTGGTTGTTCACGATATACGGAGATTAGAGAAATCTTGTCATCTGACGAAATGAAAGTTCTGGAAAACAGCTGGTTCCAGTCTGTCCCTCGTCTCTGTATGTAAGTTGCTTCCATGTTAAAGTGGTATGAGTGAGAGAACGAGAGAGGGAGGGAGAGAGAGAGAGAGAGAGAGAGAGAGAGAGAGAGAGAGAGAGAGAGAGAGAGAGAGAGAGAGAGAGAGAGTATGAGAATCACAGAGTCTAAATATTCTCAGGACGGGTCAGGCACTGTCTTGCCTCAGATGGATCAGGGTCATTTTTCCCCCCCACAAGGTAATGAATAATAATTTTCGTCAGGTAAACAATACCTGCAGGACTGTAGTGCTTCTCAGTGACAGTCTCTCTTGTAGCAAGCACAATCCTCTTATTTTCTTTAGTATCTCTCATTCTTTTTTTATCTCTCATTATCTATGTCTCTCATTCTCACTTTCTATCCACTCTCTACATGTGTATTTCTTCAGTTCATTCGCTTCGACTTTCTTTACCCGTTGTTCCCACGATTGTTATTGTCTTGAAAACCACTTGCTTCCTTGGATGCAATAATAGCAGCGAGTCATACTTAGATGCTTGTACCCACTCACCCACAGATGCCACTAAACATTATACAACATTATGCAATAGAAGGAAAAAGTTGAATATATTTCTTTTCTTTCAACACACCGGCAGAGTCCCACCGAGGCGCGGTGGCCCAAAAGGAAAAACGAAAGTTTCTCCTTTTACATTTAGTAATATATACAGGAGAAGAGGTTACTAGCCCCTTGCTCCCGGCATTTTAGTCGCCTCTTACAACACGCATGGCTTACGGAGGAAGAATTATATATATATAAATATATATATATGCAATAAGATCAATTGGATGGTTAAAATCTCTTACATGAATGGACAAGATTCCAATGTTCTATTTATTCATGTAAGAGATTTTAACCATCCAATTGATTTTCAAAAAGTTGAGAAAGTAGTATCAAGCAAGTCCATGGTCGACAGGAATATAATTGAATCTTGTTTCATAAAAAGCAGTTTTGACAATAATATGAATATTTCCTTTGGTTTATATAAATTAGATCCATTTATATTTAATAGAATTTGGGAAGAATTTAATAATACACTGGACAAATAATAATTTTTAAAATTTTCTTGGGTAGAATAGTTTGTTGGTGGGTTGTGCAAAGGACCTGTCCAGTTGGGCCGGTGCGCGTCAGGTGTTTAACCGTTGTGGGATCTGATAGTGAGGTGTTGGCCAGACCCCTTATATACCTTCCTTGGATGTTTTACTTTCATAGCGCTTGGAATTTCTCTATTCTTTCAGAGTGGTTGTTTTGTATATATATATATATATATATATATATATATATATATATATATATATATATATATATATATATATATATATATATATATATATATATATATATTGTAAAACTGGTCAATTAGTAATAACTCATTTAAAATTAAGTCTTTCTGAAATTTTCTCTTATACGTTTAAAGATATATTGTTTTCATTAATGTTAATGTAAAAAATTTTAATTTTGCTCCAAAAGAATCTTAGAAAACTTACCTAACCTTATTATAACAAGAACAATTTATTTTAGCCTAACCCAACTAAATATATTTTAAATACGTTTACAATAATTTAATACTAAACAAACACAATCAAATATATTTTTTTCGTTAGCTTCAGAATGTTTTTTTCCGAAATTATTGCATACACAAATTTTCACTTGTCTTATATGGCAAGATGAGCGTTGCTATTTAAGCCAAGATCGCAAGTTCTGCCTATTCGGCACGACATATATATATATATATACATATATATATATTATATATATATATATATACATATATATATATATATATATATATATATATATATATATATATATATATATATATATATATATATATATATATATATATATATATATATATATATATATATATATATATATATGTCGTGCCGAATAGGCAGAACTTGCGATCTTGGTTTAAATAGCAACGTTCAACTTGCCATATAGGACAAGCGAAAATTTGTGTATGCAATAATTTCGCCAAAATCATTCTGAACCTAACGAAAAAAATATATTTCACTGTGTTTGTTTAGTATTAAATTATTGTAAACAAATCTAAAATATATTTAGTTGGGTTAGGCTAAAATAAATTCTTCTTGTTATAATAAGGTTATGTAAGTTTTCTAAGTTCCTTTTGGTGCAAAATTATAAATTTTTACATCAACATTAATGAAAAAAATATATCTTTAAACGTACAAGAGAAAATTTTAGAAAGGACTTATTTTTAAATGAGTTCTTGCTATCCATGACCAGGCCTCCCCCGCGGCCCGGTCCATGACCAGGCCTCCCCCGCGGCCCGGTCCATGACCAGGCCTCCCCCGCGGCCCGGTCCATGACCAGGCCTCCCCCGCGGCCCGGTCCATGACCAGGCCGCCCCCGCGGCCCGGTCCATGACCAGGCCGCCCCCCGCGGCCCGGTCCATGACCAGGCCTCCCCCGCGGCCCGGTCCATGACCAGGCCTCCCCCGCGGCCCGGTCCATGACCAGGCCTCCCCTGCGGCCCGGTCCATGACCAGGCCTCCCCCGCGGCCCGGTCCATGACCAGGCCTCCCCCGCGGCCCGGTCCATGACCAGGCCCCCCCCGCGGCCCGGGCCATGACCAGGCCTCCCCCCCGGCCCGGTCCATGACCAGGCCTCCCCCGCGGCCCGGTCCATGACCAGGCCTCCCCCGCGGCCCGGTCCATGACCAGGCCTCCCCCGCGGCCCGGTCCATGACCAGGCCTCCCGGTGGATAAGGGCCTGATGAACTAGACTGTTACTGCTGGCCGCATGTAGTCCAACATACGAACCGCAACCCTGCTGACCCGGCACTGACTTTAGGTATCTGTCCAGCTCCCTCTTGAAGACAACCAGGGGTCTATTTGTAATTCCCTCTATGGCTGGTGGGAGGCTGTTGAACAGTCTTGGGCCCCGGACAGTTACTGCGTTCTCTCCTAGTGTACTAATGGGGCCCCTACTTTTCATTGGGGCGTATGTTGCATCGCCTGCCAAGTCTTTTGTTTTCGTAGTGAGTGATTTGTGTGAGGATTAGGGACCAATCCCTCTAAGATTTTCCAGGTATAGAGTATGATGTATCTCTCTCGCCTGCGCCCCAGTGAGTACAAGTCAAGTGCTTCTGAGCGTTCCCAGTAGTTAAGGTAACTGACGGAACTTATACGTGCAGTAAAGGTTCTCTGTACATTCTCTAGATCTGCACTTTCACCTGCCTTGAATGGAGATGTTAATGTACAGCTATATTCCAACCTAGAGAGAACAAGTGATTTAAAAAGGATCATCATTGGCTTGGCATCTCTTGTCTTGAATGTTCTCATCATCCATCCTATCAGTTTCTTCGCAGATGTAATAGTGGCACTGTTGTGATTCTTGAAAGTGAGATCCTCAAACATTACCACTCCCAGCTCTATTGTATAATTAGAGTTCGTAGTATATTCATTTCTAATTATTATTTCCTCCAGTTTTCCATAACGGAGTAGATGGAATTTGTTTTCATTGAACATCATATTGTTTTCCGTTGCCTATTGGAAAACTTGGTTTATATCTTCTTGGAGGTTACCCGTGTCCTCAGTGGATGACAGTCTCATGCAGATCCTGGATCCTAGTATCGTTTCCGAAGGAAGACACGGTGTTATGTCTGATATGAGGATGAGGAACAGGATAGAGGCGAGTACTGTGCCATGTGGAACAGAGCTCTTCACTATGGCAGCTTCCGATTTAACTCTGTTTACCACTACTCTTTGTGTTCGATTAGTTAGAGGGTTGAGGATCCATCTGCCATCTTTCCCAGTTATCCCTTTATCATGCATTTTGTGTGCCATTACACCATGGTCGCACTTGTCAAAGGATGTGTATACTACAATAAGCTACTTTGTAAAGGCTGTGTATAATATATCTGCATTTTGTTTGTCTTCCAGTGCATCCCACTTGAAAATATAACACAACCGAGGAAAACATCTCACACGAGAGGAAAAACTTACACCGGAGGAAATTATTTCAAAACAGAGGGAAACATCAACAGACGAAAACATTTCGCGACAGATGAATATTTACACAAAAGAGGAAAATGTCTCAAAAAAGAAGACAATGCCAGACAACATAGGGAAACATCACACAACTGAAAAAAAAATACACAACAGAGTAAAACATCCACAAAACTCAGAGGAAAACGTCATACAACAGAAAAATCTAATGGCATCGTGTATGACAGGTAAATGTCCTACACGATGGGAAAAAAATGTACAAGAGGATAAACATCGGACAAAAAAATATCGTAGAAGAGAACAAAACATAGTAATTCAAGGAATAGTCGTTCAAAATTGAAGAAACTCGTACAACAGGAGCCAAAACATCGTACTACAAAGCAAAAGTATCGTACAACAGAGCAACAACGTCAGTGAAGACTAAAACATCACAAAACCGCAAAAAACATCATGCAACGGACGTGAACATCAGAAATATGAAGCTGTGAGAACCTCAGCGCTTAAATCGTCTCATTTTCATCTCACGAATGCTAATTAACCGACCTCAACTGTAATTAAAGAAGCCTCGGTGGTAATTGACTAGCTCTGGGTATTAATTAGGACGTCTCAGATGATAATTACCCATGTCAGCGGCTGGTAATACAGGGTTTCGGAGCTGTCCGTAGCCTCTGGGAGGTTGCAGCCGTGATTGGCAGAGATCATGGTATTATCAGATGGAGATTAACGCAACGGAGAGAAGTTTACGAGGTCGTGGAACAAATTTCTGCCTCTGTAAAATATCGAAGCAAAAATATAACTAAGGGGGAATGTGAATTATCCAAGGAATTATTCATCTCTCAAACGGAAACCGTTAACAAAAAGCTGCCGGTGATTAGTTTGTTTCTTGGTATCGTATATCAGTGAGGATGTTATTCTCTGGTTGACTGGTTCTCCTTGGCGCAAAATATTTTGACTCGAAATAGAGGATTTGTTCACTTTATCACGTTAAACGCTAAGTCCGCGTGGGTCATTCAGCGCCTGGGACTGGTGAAGGAATGATCCATTTTCCTAGTACATTTAGGATAAGTAAGACACTTATCCTAGGTGTACTAGATTTCTTGAAGAACATCTTTTTGACACAATATATATAATAATATACACAAGTAACCCGCACGTAGGAAAAAGAAACTTATGACAATCTTTCAGTCCGACTAAGACCATTAACTAGTCAGGGTATAGTAACTAGTTAATGTGTAAAGTAAAAGGACACAAGTGCAACTAATGTGACATTTATTGTGGCAACGTTTCGCTCTCCAGGAGCTTTATCAAGCCATTAAAGCTCCTGGAGAGCGAAACGTTGCCACAATAAATGTCACATTAGTTGCACTTGTGTCCTTTTACTTTACATATTGTCGGTAATTCTACCAACTTTATTACAACTAGTTAATGGTCCAAGTGTTGAGTCGATCATAACACACACTACCACAAACCTGAATCTTATCTAAGCTTTGCCTGCCTCTCTCTCAGTACTCTAATGTTGTACGTTTCAGACCCTGCGTGACTTTACCTAACCTTGGCTATCTCGTCTCCCACTACCTTCACCTCACTTTTAACTTTCACTTACGTCTCACTAGTCTTGATAATGGTCCCGGTCGGATCGAAACCGTGTCTGGTTTTCATTTCTAATTTGCGAGTTAGTTGAGATTAATACAGGCCATAATATTTTTACTCTTATTCTTCTATATTAACAGCGAATACGATAATAACCTTTTTTTTTTTTGCTGTTGCCATTGCTCTCTTCTTTTCTTCTTTTCGATAATAGTGCTTATGTCTCTCGTGCATCAACATGGTCTGGTCAGAAGGGATCACTCACCTGAGAGTTACTTTGTGTTTCTGTGTGACAGGTTTGCTAGCAACATCTCCGGTGCTCTTCCTAAGTGCAAAGTAAATGTGCGCACTATTACTTCTGCTACCATCTATAATCTTGTGAGGAAGGATTCCACTAAGCTCACTGTGTCCAACACAGGTATTTGTTATTCTGTGTGGTGGATGTGACAAACTTCATGTGGGTGAAACGCCGAGGATCTTCGAGCAACATTTGAAAAAGCATAAGCATGCTACTAGTAAGGATGACTCACGAAATCGTAATGACACGATTGCAAACAAACCATACAATAACCAGAACAATGCCTGCGTCATACACCGAAGTTCCCATGGACACGTCATGAAATATCATGAAACCAGAATGATCGTTAATGTAACTGATTTACATTATCGATGGTGTCTGGAGTCAGCATTAATTGCCACATCAAATATAATCGTCCAGAACATTAGTAAATTTAGCCTGTCCATGGTATTGATTAAATTAACATTATCATGTCAATGCACATCGATCAGGCGACCTTGGTTCCAGACATCTCTCCCCTGACCTTGCCTACGTATATATACACTGTTTTTCTGCCTCGGTATTGGTTTGACAAGTCTCCTAGTTAGCAGAACGTTTCTATAATAAACGTTTTGGTGCTACACTTGTGTTTTATTTACAAATTATTTGATATTTGAAATCATGTTTTCCATATAATAATAATAATAATATTATTATTATTATTATTATTATTATTATTATTATTATTATTATTATTATTATTATTATTATTATTATTATTATTATTATTATTGTTCTTATTATTATTATTATTATTTTTATTTTTTTTATTATGTTATTTTTACTCCATTAGCCGTCTCCTGCCAAGGTAGGGTGACCCCAAAAAATGAAATATATTCACCATTATTCATCCAATAGCTGTCATGCAAGCAGTGTACAGATATCACACTTCAGCTTGCCCAACCCTTCTTCGGAGTCCAAGCAGAGAATTTCCCACCTCCACGACTCAAGTGCTGCTAATTAGTTTTCCTAAATCCCTTCATAAATGTTGCTTTCCTTACACTCCAACAGAACGTCAAACACTAAAAACCACTAGTCTCCACTCACTTTGTTCTAATGCAGTCACACATTACTTTACTCCCCTGCCTCCAATTCTGCTTGAGACGACCCATTTGCCTTCTTCGCTTCACCATGGATTCATCCTCTCTTATTGCCATCCTATTCTGCTCTTTCCTTTTTAAATGACCAAATCACGTCAACAACCGCTCCTCTGTTCTTTGAATTATACCTTTGGAAACCCCACAAAGTCCATAATCTTTGTGCTTCATATTTTCTACATAATATCCACACCACACATTGCTCTCAAAAATGACGTCTCTACTGCATCCAACCTCCTCCTAGCTGCAAAATTCAAAGCAGGTGCCTCATTCTCATAAAAATCTCGTTGCTATTATACACTGGTACATTCTATTTTTCTTTCACTGATAAATTCTTTTATACAGACTCCTCAGCACACAACTTACTTTTTTTCCCATCTTCTACTCTATGGTTCACGTTATCTTTCTCAGTCCCTTCTGCGGACACGTTCACTCCCAAATATTTAAACACATTTATTCCTTCCATACTCCCTCCCTTCAATCTCATAACCAAGTGTTCATTGAATAAACTTTATGTTACTCTAATCAACTCATCATCTTGCCCTTCTACGTTCTTTTTAAAATTCCCTTCTTTTATATGACCTGTCAAGCACCTCCACTAACCTTGCAACTTCTCTTGAAAACCTCCCAAAAGAACTGTATCATCGGCAAAGTGTAATTGTAATAATTCTCAGTTCGTATCTGGCTCATTATCTTTCATTCACACATCTCTCCTCAGCACCCTAGCATTCACTTCTACAAAAAAAAAAAAAAAAAAAAAAAATCAACCCTAATCCAGATGGACAGTGGGACCACGCTTCACCTTAAGTCAAGTTAGAAGGCAAGGGTACCAGCAAGGCGTCCACATAGCACTCCCTGCATCTTTATCTTCGGGTTTGGCATCCAGAGAACTTGTAGTAGCAGTTTCCACTGAACACTTCAGTAACAATGTTAGGGGGTCATGACCAAAAGTTCATTAATAGGGCCAGGCTCTGGGATACTCTAACAGGCTCCTCAACCAAAACAGTTCCCGTTAACGATACTCACACCGAAATTTCATATGTTGCAGAAGGAAAGAACTCGTTTTCTGGCAGTGAGAGCGATGTGAAGGATGTTCTGTTGGTAGACACTAATATCCGTCCAGACACAAACCTCGACCCATAGATCGCTTGTACTGCTATTGCATTTTACCTCTCCTAGCCTTACTGTTTATGATTATATTAATAATAACACCTTTGTCCCACCTTTGTCAGTTAATATGCCTGTGCTCACCTAACGGTACTCACCTAATTGTGGTTGCAGGGGTCGAGACAGCTCCTGGCCCCGCCTCTTCACTGAATGCTACTAGGTCCTCTCTCTCCCTGCTCCATGAGCTTTATCATACCTCGTCTTAAAACTATGTATGGTTCCTGCCTTCACTGCATCACTTGCTAGACTATTCCACTTCCTGACTACTCTATGACTGAAGAAATACTTCCTAACATCCCTTTGACTCATCTGAATCTTCAACTTCCAAGTGTGACCCCTTGTTACTGTATCCTATCTCTGGAACATCCTGTCTCTGTCCACCTTGTCTATTCCACGCAGTATTTTATATGTCATTATCATGCCTCCTCTAACCCTCCTGTCCTCCAATGTCGTTAGACCGATTTCCCTTAACCTTTCTTCATAGGACATTCCCCTTAGCTCTGGAACTAGCCTTGTTGCAACCCTTTGCACTTTCTCTAATTTCTTGACGTGATGGACCCGGTGTGAGTTCCAAACAGGTGCTGCATACTCCAGTATGGGCCTGACTTACCGGTGCACAGTGTCTTGAATGATTCCTTACTAAGGTATCAAAACTCTATTGTCAGGTTTGCCAGGTGCCCATATTCTGCAGCAGTTATCTGGTTGATGTGTGCTTCCGGAGACATGCTAGGTGTTATACTCACCCCAAGATCTTTCTCCTTGAGCGAGGTTTGCAGTCTTTGGCCACCTAGCCTATACACTGTCTGCGGTCTTCTTTGTCCTTCCCCGATCTTCATGACTTTGCATTTGGCGGAGTTAAATTCGAGAAGCCATTTTCTGGACCAAGTGCCCAGCCCATCCAGGTCTCTTCGAAGTCCTGCCTGATCCTCGTCTGATTTAATTCTCCTCATTCACATCATCTGCAAACAGGGACACTTCTGAGTCTATCCCTTCCATCATATCAATCACATATACCAAAAGTAGCACTAGTCCAAGGAACAACCCCTCTGAGATCCTGCTCGTTACAGGTGCACACTGTGATATCTCATCATGTACCATGACTCGTTGTTGTCTCCCTGTCAGGTATTCTCTGATCCATTGCAGTGCCCTTCCTGTTATGCACACCTGTTCCTCTAGCTTCTGCACTACTCTCTTGTGAGAAACTGTGTTGAAGGCCTTCTTGCAGTCCAAGAAAATGCAATCAACCCACCCCTCTCTCTCGTGTCTTACTTCTGTTACTTTATCATAAAACTCCAGAAGGTTTGTGACACAGGATTTGCCTTCCATGAGTCCGTGCTGGTTGACGTTTATAATCTTGCTCCATTCCAGGTGCTCCACCACTCTCCTCCTGATAATCTTCTCCATGACTTTGCATACTATACACGTCAGTGACACTGCTCTATAGTTTAGTGCCTCTTTTCTGTCTCCTTTCTCGAAGATGGGGACTACATTTGCTACTTCCATACCTCAGGTATTTGCCCAGTTTCAAGGGATGTGTTGAAGATTGTAGTTAGTGGCACACACAGCGTTTCTGCTCTCTCTCTAAGAACCCACGGGGAGATGTTGTATGGCCTCATTGCCTTTGAGGTATCAAGGTCACTTAGCAGCTTCTTCACCTCCTCCTCAGCTGTGTGCATGTTATCCAACACTTGATGGTATATTCCTTGTTGGTATTCCTCTCTGTTCTGTCTTCCAAGAGTCCTTCCTGTCTCCAATGTAAATACTTTTTTAAATCTCGTGTTGAGCTCCTCGCATACCTCTTGATCGTTTCTTGTGAGTTTCCCACCTTCTTTCCTTAGCCTGATCACCTGGTCTTTGACTGTTGGCCAGACAGTCTGGCGCTTCCCCTCTGGCCTGTGGGCACCCAACAAAGTTTCTTTTAACGGCGTAAATATCAAATTCACGTAACCACGCTGCGCATCAATTGTCGTAGGGCTCGATGGTGATAGATGTGGAGAATGAATACACTCGATGGATGTCTTGGTAACGTATGACAATATGATAAGGGGAGCGCCAGAGCCTGACCTCACTCTACTCTGTCTTGTATTCAACTGCCTGCCCAGTGCCTGGAGGGCACGGAGAGCTCGTGACATCATGCTACGTCAGCAGTGAGTCACTAACGGTCGGTGAATCACTGACGGTCTTAATGTAGGGGTGCGGTGACTGTAACGGTTAGTGGTACAGTATACTACTGATAATAATGTAGGTGGTGTTTACAAGGTCCCATGAACCCTTTGCCCACTCTCTTATATTGGTCAGACAGGTAAACCTCTAGAAACTGGAGTATCCCAACACTAGAGCTCAATCAGGACAGGTCAGGTTTCGAATGCGATCTGTAACCATGTCAGCCCTTGCTAGTACAAACTATATAGTTATTTAGTGGAGTCTATTGTGCACAGTGTTAAACAACAGTGTTATACAAATGCGCAGGATTGCTCCTTATGCCAGGGGGTTTCGTGATGTTTCAGTTATGTTCGACCTGTAACCAATCACCCACCGGGGTGGGCTGCCACCCAGATAATTGTACCCAACAGTTCCATCATGGATAGAAACATAATTGAGTTCTCCCTCTTGAAACATGAAAGGAATGCCGTATATAACTCAAATTATGGGCTGTACAAACTCGATAGTTATTTAGCGGGGTCTATTGTGCACAGCCTTAAACAACAACGTCATACAAAGATGCAGGATTGCTCCTTATGCCAGGGGGTTTCGTGATGTCGGTAGTGCTCGACTTGAGTCTGCAAACTGAACATCATGTTACGCCCGTCGTGAACGTCTATGTAATATCTTGTTAAGTCCATCGCGAACGTCGATATTTAACATGTTAGATTTGCTGTGATCGCCGATGTAACCCACCCAGCTACTACTGCATACGGGATCATAATGCTACAGGTGCTCTTGGTGGTGTGCTGCGTTACAGGCTACAACCTGAGTGATGCAACATCAGCAGTAAGGAAGCAGGCATAGGGGGTTTATTTAGGTATGGGTGCACATGTATGATCATCCTCGGATAGCTCAAAAGAGAGATGGAGTGACCTACTGAGGTCCTAACCAGTTAGGTACAGCGGCACAAGGTACACATAGTTGATTGCAACATGGTGATTGCATTTAGTTTAGTGGTTTACAGAATTAGGTTGTTAGTAATATTATAATGAAATTGATAATAATAATAATAACAGTAGCGGATGATAGTGGATAATAATGATATTAACGGAGTTAAAAAGAAAAAAAATCAGGAATTGCCTAGTTATTATACGAAAGAAAAGCCTGAATAGGAGAATTCACACAGACATATGAATTAACACTGAGAATAATTCCTGAATATTCTAGAAACTTGTACTACCGGTTGACAAAATGAGGGATTTATTCCTTTTATTTCATGTATGTAAATGATCCACTATTGTAATGTAACTTTTTTTGTCACATGACCTGTTCCCAGCGATTAGAAGCTTAAGGCTGGCTATTAACTGTCTCCTAATTATTTTACCTCATGCCATCTGCAAACTGTGGGGCTAGTCGCAGTGTTGTTATTGATTCAGTACTATTCGTTCGTGGTTAGTATAGGATAGTACACCAAACGGGGAGTAGAATGAAATTAGCCCAGAGGCATCCACACCACCGTATGTTCTCGGATCATGGTAAAACACCTAGCTCTGCTGGGTGCTTGATTCTTGTAGGATTGCGTGGTCCTGTGGGTTAGAGCGTCATGTGATTTTCGCTCATCCTGAGGCGGGCCAAAACGACATGAGTTCGAATCCTCGGCTAGTCGCAGTGTTGTTATTGATATATATATGTGTGTGTGTGTGTGTGTGTGTGTTTCGTGCCAAATAGGCAAAACTGGTCATTCAGCAAGAATTCATTTAAAATTAAGTCCTTTCTAAAATTTTCTATTATACATTTTATGATATATTTTTTTCATTTATGTTAAAGCAAAACCTAATATTTTTTTACCAAAAGTACCTTAGGAAACTTACCTAACTTTTTTTTTCTTTTTTTCTTTTTCTTTTTTTTTTAAGATTCGCCGGTATTCTCCCCGCCCGGGCCTTTTCCAAGTGGTGGCCCCGGCCTTGGCTCCCTGTCTAGGGAGTGTCTGAGACCTAAGTCTCCCATGGGAGGAGGCACAAGTACTCCCTCATCTTTGAGACCAACTGTCCCCAGGCCTAGCCACATTCCCCGCCCTCACGGGGCTCGTAGGGAGAAACTAGGCCTCTCTGGTTTGCCATCCCCGCCCCAAGGGGGTTATTGGGAATGACAGTCTTGTGAGCTGCAGACTCGGACTCAGGCACCTACCCTACCCTAGAAGAACCTTATTATAACAAGCGCAATTTAATTTAGTCTAATCCGACTAAATATGTTTTATATAAGTTTATAATAATGTGATAATGAACAAATACAATGAAATATATATATTTTTTCGTTAGGTTCAGAATTATTTTTGCGAAATTATTGCATTATACAAATTTTCGCTTGCCCTATTCAGCAAGAAGTATGTTTCTATTTAAGCCAAAATCGCAAGTTTTACGTATTTGAACACACACATATATATGTGTGTGAGTCGTGATAATTCCGCAAACAGGCGAAATTATTTACAAACATTGTCTCTACGTCCACAGCAGGACTCGAACCTGCAAACTCTGTATCAGAGTAACCAGTACTTTACCACAGAGTTGGTTACTCTGATACAGAGTTTGCAGGTTCGAGTCCTATATATATATATATATATATATATATATATATATATATATATATATATATATATATATATATATATCTATATATATATATATATATATATATATATATATATATATATATATATATATATATATATATATATATATATATATATATATATATATATATATATATAGATATATATAAATTGACGCTGGTGAGGGGCGTCAGGATAGTAACCTACAGAACTTTCTGCTCCCAGGGAGCATAAAGGGAATTGGATCTGTGCTCCAGTTCCTTTAATTAAGCCTGAATACAGTCCACTCCCCCCCCCCCACAGGCGCTGTATAATCGTACGGGTTTAGCGCTTCCCCTTTATAATAATAATAATAATAATAATAATAATAATAATAATAATAATAATAATACAGTACACTCGCTGAGAACTGGTGGCCAGGGTTCGAATCTCAACATCTTTCTTCAACGCCATTTTATTTATTGCATCTATAAATAAATCACAACTATGGTGACAGCCCAAATCCCTGTCCAAGGTCTAACTTTCTGGGAAATATTCCCCTTCTCTCTTACACTTCCGAAACTCTCCTCATAAAAAAATCTTGTTTTAACAACCTACTCAGTATTGTGGACATCGCTTTATGGCTCCTCTGAGAGTTAACATTTTAATATACACCCCATAACATGATTTTTTTTTTTTTTAATCCAAAATTCCGACAAGGAATTCTATACACCTATCTAAGTAATTTATACTTATGTGTTTTGATTATTATTATTATTATTATTATTATTATTATTATTATTATTATGATTATTATTATTGTTATTATTACTGTTGTTGTTTTGTTGTTGTTACTGTTTTTGTCAATTTCCCGTCAAATGAGGTTCCTTGATGCCGGTTAGGGTCTCTTGATCTAAGAGATTGGATATATTCTCCCCTTAATTGGATCAAACCTGTTGCTTACCAATCCCTGAAGAGCAATATGACTTCATTGGGTTTAGTGCTTTCCCATCCCCTCAAGGGAGTCGACGGCGGCGTAGTGCTCTAGATCTAAAGGATTGAACTCCATGTCTCCTTCCTTGGATTGAACCTAATTACCTGCTATTCCTTTTTGGTGCTGGGTGACCCTTATGGATTTAGGGCTTTCCATGAACGACAACAAAATAAATAATTTCCCATTATTATAAGAATAATTACTTTTGTGTGAAAATAAAAAGGCACAATACCGTGACTGGGACAAAACACAAATAACCCGCACATACTGATACTGCTACAATTATCACCTCTCTTTCTGCCATTCCCGGTCACGCCCTCTCGTACATATACTGGTGCTCTTCCCTTCGCGCTTCTGTGTGACTAGTTAATGGACAAAGCCGGACCGAAACGTCATCATAAGTTTCATTCTTTTCTATGAGGGGACATTTGAGTACTTTTGTGTGATAATTATTATAATGTTTTCATTACTTTTTTACACACGTCAATTTTACAGGTTGAGAACTGTTATCGTACCTCAACTTATTTCAAAGCCTCAGCCCTTTTTTTAGGTATATTACCACCGCTCAGGATGCCACCCACAACAGTCGGCTAACACCCAGGTACCTACTTACAGCTAGGTGAACAGGGGCAGCAGGTGTAAGGAAACATGCCCAACGTTTTCACCCATACCGGGAATCGAATCCCGGACACTCAGTATGTAAGCTGAGTACACTACCAACAGAGTCATTATTATTAATAATCCTTTCTTCTTCTTAATAATAATAACAGCAACAACAACAACAACAACAATAATAATAATAATAATAATAATAATAATAATAATAATAATAATAATAATAATAATAATAATAATTATTATTATTATTATTATTATTATTATTATTATTATTATTATTATTATTGCTATATACCATGCAACAGGCCAAGAAGGTCCTCTGAAGAAATATTCTCTTGATGATGTCATAGTGATGCGTGAGGTGAAGTATGCAAGGTTAATGCTGCTCACAAACTATATAATATTTTCCCTTTGTTTCGTGGTGTAATAATAATGATGATGATGACGATGATGATGATGATATACTACTTATACTACTACTACTACTACTACTAATAATAATAATAATAATAATAATAATAATAATATCAATAATAATAATAATAATAATAATAATAATAATAATAATAATAATAATAATAATAATAATAATAATAATAATCATACCCAGGATTTATTCAGAGAGGTGTGCATCTCTACGTGCATATACACTGAGAGTTTACCTCAATTCCTACATCAGGGACTAAAGAAGTCTTGATATCAATGATGAACAGTTTTCATGCGGGCTTGATGACCGTCATGGAATCTCATATATTCAAACCTTCATTAACCAACCAATCAAGAGCAACAACGCTATTATTAACATATGAAAACGAAAGCAACAATATAATAAGAAAGGTTGTAAAACAGACTTTTTCTGTAGTGGTCTTAATGATATGGAACAACACTACTCCGTATTGTGGTTTATGAGGCCCACTGACCTCTTACACTGTGTCATCCTCTCACGGGAAAACACTACACTACACTACACTACGCTACACTACACTACGCTACGCTACACTACACTACGCTACACTACACTACGCTACACTACACTACGCTACACTACACTACGCTACACTACACTACGCTACACTACACTACGCTACACTACACTACGCTACACTACGCTACAGTCTGGAGTTTTGAGACTCTGATCACGGGTTCTAACACCGTCCGTGGTATGGTTTGTTTTACTACAGATGCTAGCCTGACACAGCGACCATAGCCGCAAGTGTTAATCTTGTTAGCTACCAGAGCCTCTTGTGTCCCGTGTAGGTTGAAAATAATTCAAGAATCAGAAGAGGCAAGGCATTTACTGCATTTATAAATACATGAATGAAAATAAGAGTTTTTGAGTTTAAGGGAGCAATAAATTTTCCGCCAGGTCAGTAGTGGGTGCACCACCGGTAATAGTGAAGACATGTTGTAAAACAAGCTTTTATTGGGACAACGTTTTACTCTGTGTAGCGTCTGATTAATTTATAAAGCGTTACACTTAGTAAAAAATTTGTTACTATAATAGCCTTCGTCACTCATCAGGAGTGACCAAGATCCCATGTTGTCGGTATCAATATTCCTTCTACTTTAAAGACTCACATTGTATCTCTCAGCGTATATACATCGAGAGGCTTGTATTTCTTAGCGTATATACATAAGGAAGAATGTATTTATACTTAAGAACATAAGAAAGGAGGAGCACTGCAGCAGGCCTACTGGATCATGCTAGGCGAGACCAAATCACCTACTGGCCCAAGCTACTTGTTGAAACGGTCAGGTCCATGTCACAGACACTTAAGACGGATGGATCACTGCATCAGACCCATACACTTCACGATGCACTTCTCGAACAGGGACAGTCAATGACTCGTCCAAGCTAGCACTTGCAGCTGTCGTCAGTGGCAGACTGCAAGTCAAGTTTAATGCGATTCTGTCGCTCAAAGAGGCCTTCGTTGTCGTCTGTACTGACGACACCGAGGCTGAAAAAGTCATTACCACCACTGCTACAACCACTCGACGAGATCAGGGATTTATTGTCTTGACTTCCCCAGCTCTGAGGGCCAGGAGAACTGTGTTCCTCAAGAGACTCGACAGGCTCATCACTGCCCAGGCTACCGAAGAAATCAAGTCGTCCATTGAAGCACAGAACCCTTGGGCCAAGGTGGAATTCATTACCAAAATACCCAATGCCTCCTCTATGCTGAAGGTCACCTTCAGTGACATCAACATGGCAGCCAGAGCTCTCGCTGAGGGACTGGCTATTCACTACTTCAACATCAATCCAGCCTTCATCGAAGCAGAAAAATTCCATCAAATTCCACAGTGTTCCAGCTGTTACTTATACCTACGTACCACCAAAGACTGCCCTGCCAAGAATAAGAAGTTCTGCTCCACCTGCGGCCAAGAAGGTCATGACTTCAAGACGTGCACTACTGCCTCTCCACCAAAATGCTTGAACTGCAAGAATGATCACCATACTCTTGCTGCCAAATGCCCAATCAGACGAGTTATACTTAAGAAACAACTACAAAAAATAAAAAAAAAAAATAAAAAAAAAAAATAAAAAAAAAAATAAAAAAAAAAAAACACTGCACAAGCGACTACATATGCTGCTATTACCAAGCTTCAAGCAGATACTACCAAGATTCTTCAAGCCACGCAAGCTGCATCTACCACTTCTTCGCCAGCTCTTGCTGGCAACTCCACCAAGATTCTTTACTGCATCATGTATGCTCATGTGCAGAATGTAGCTGAACCTGGTTCCTTCAACACCACCATCAACGAGCTCTTCAATCTCAACAACATACCTGGTTTCACATTCCCTGCATCTCCACCTTCCACAGAGATCATAAAATCCACTGCAAATGTCGCCAACATTACCGTTGCTCCACCTCTACCACACCTTCCTCCCGACACAGAGATGGACCAATCAGAGACCACTGAGACGCCGACCGATTCCATCAATGAGAGTTCACCAGCACCTGCTTCCACCTCAGTCACAACGGACCAATCAGACGCCTCAGCTCAAACGTCTCAGCCACCAGCCAAGAAGGTTAAAATATAAGAGCCTTGGGATGCATCCCTACGTACTACCGCCACTTCTTCACAAGAAATCCACTACTTGCCTGGTGTATACTTCTACACAACCAACCGGAATGAGAACGCAATGTACACTCCAGAAATTATTCAACGCCTCCACAACGGGACAGTCAAATTCACCTGCGACTCAACTCGATCATTCACCAATGAATCCCTGATCAACCTACTCTCAAAAAGTCACCGCTTTGTGGCACTCGACTACACCACAAGGAAGAAATTCAGGACTCTCCAGAATGGGGCTGCCGAGCACTCTGCTGCCTGCTAAAGCTGGGGTGTGGCTCCAAAACGAACCCTGTAATTGCTGCCTCCGCCCTCCTATGCTGCTGAAGATGCTAAACGAGAAGATACTTTCCACTTGGGGAGTCACCGCAAGACAGAAGAAGAAATCACCCTCCAACCGGAGGGCCCCAAGAAAGAATACAGAAGAAAGAAGATGAACGACACCCCCCCCCCCCCCCCCGCCAGGGAGGCCACCGCCGGGTCGCCATCTGGAGAAGACCTGGGCCGGAAGTACCGGCAAACCTACAACAACAACAACATCAGACCCATTAGTGCAAGCCAGTCAGGTCCAACTCACTTCCACCCAAAACCTATTTTTAAAACTACGCAACGTTTTTCTATGACCTTACTAGAGAGTTTGTTTCAATCATCCATAACTTGTTACCAAACCAGTGCTTTCCTATTTTCTTTTTTAACCCAAATTTTTCCAGCTTGAATTCTGTCTTGATTAAATACTTTTAGCATGTTATTTACTGCCCCTATATTTATTCAAGTTTTCCATTTATATACCTCAATTATATACCCCGTAATTCTACGCCTTTCTAAAGAGAGCAGATTCTGGGCCCCCAGTCTATCATCATAGGAAAGATTTCTGATACATGGGATCAACTTTGTCATCCTCCTTCGTGGTATAAATCTCGGTAATAATTACCGATAAGTTGGTTTAGAAAAACACGTAAGGAAACACTAGAATATATTTATTAGTAAACGTTTAGGTCCTGGGACCTTGATCACTTCTAATATACAGAGGTTAAAAGATAGTATGTATAGGCAGAGAGTGAGGTGTGAGTGACGTATGGTGACCTGAAGAATGATAAATTAGACACATGTGCAACTCTTGAGTATCTTTATTGAGGAAACGTTTCGCCACACAGTGGCTTCATCAGTCCATACAAAGGAGAATCGTGAAGAACAGAAGAAGAATGAGATAATCAGTCCCTCAACCTTGAGTCGATGTGGTCAGTCCATCAATCTATTCAAGAATGATAAAGCCAATGTGTGGCGAAACGTTTCCTTAATAAAGATACCCAAAAGTTGCACATGTGTCTAATTTATCAACGTGTCGGTTCTCTGAACCATTCATCTACAGACCTGAAGAATGCCATGTTAGGAAGAGGACGGGTAGACGATGACAGCGTGTGACTCCTGTGTTCTTGGGTAGGTGGTGCTTTGAGTATCATGTATACTAATTTTAGAAATTTTGTAGTTTCCAGTGTTACCCTCTATGGTGTCAGTGATGGCGATTAGCGAGGCTTCCAGACATCTTCGGCGTCTAGGGTCTTGTTCAGTGAGAACGAGCTGTGCCTCATCCTAATTCAACAAATGCCCCATGGAGTCCGTGTGGAGGACACAGGCATACCTAAAGTCGTCTCTGTTACTGGCATTCCGATGTTCGTGCAGGAGGATCGAAAGATGTCTGTCTGTTTCACCTACATATATCTTGGGACAGTATCCACAGGGGATGGTGTTGATGCCCGATGTGAAAATTAGAGGTGTGCAGCTACTTTTCGTGGTGAGGTCTTTGATAGATGATGTGTTTAAGGTGGAGACATTTATGGTACTCTCAGCAAGTGCCTGGCGAGTTTTCCGGCAACATCACCACCTGGGAGCACTATGAACTGCTTAGAGGGCTGTTCCATGTGGGGTTTGTTGAGAATAGCTTGTGCCTTGAGTCTGTAATCCCGGGTGAAGAAAGATGGAAAGGCTTGTGTTATGTAGGTACATTCTTCTTGTAAAGTAAAAGGACACAAGTGCAACTAATGTGACATTTTACTGTGAAAACGTTTCGCTCTCCAGGAGCTTTGTCAAGCCGTTACAAACAGTACATGGACACAGAGGGGTATATGTAGGCTCAGAATGAGGTGCAATACTAGTGGTAGTAGAAGTGATATAAGTAGTAGTAGTAGTAGTAGTAGTAGTAGTAGTAGTAGTAGTAGTAGTAGTAGTAATACAATATAATAGAAAAATAATCTCGCACATGAGTAAAAGGATATAAAAGCTATTACTTGGGAAACATAAAAATAGGTTAGACAAATATTTCTATAGGAGGCTGGATAGAGAAGACCTCTTTCAGTGTTCACTCTCTGTAATGTGCTTGTGTAGTATTAACAGGAGAGACTATGTGATGGCAGGGTTTACTGTTTTCAGGAGGATTCTTGCTGAGACTTCAAAGATGGTGAAGTTGCCTTTGTTTTGTTTAATTGTATTAGAAACGGCTATTAGTGAAGATTCAAGACAATTGCGTCTGCGGAAATTAGTTTCTTTGATCACCAGTTGGGCGTCCCTGAACTTCATGAGATGACTGGTGGAATTTCGGTTATTCAAGTTATTGTTCCTACATGCGTAAATGTGTTCATTGAGGCGGGTCTACCTACCTGGAGGGCATTCCGAGGATCAACGTCCCAGCGGCCCGGTCCACGACCAGGCCTCCCGGTGGATCAGGGCCTGATCAACGAGGCTGTTACTGCTGGCCGCACGCAATCCAACGTACGAACCCACAGCCCGGCTGATCCGGCACCGTCTTTAGGTATCTGTCCGGCTCCCTCTTGAAGACAACCAGGGGTCTTCCCGTAATGCCCTTTATTGCTTGTGGGAGGCTGTTGAACAGTCTTGGGCCCCGGACACTTATTGTGTTTTCTCTTAGTGTACCAGTGACGCCCCTACTTTTCACTGGGGGTATGTTGCATCGCCTGCCAAGTCTTTTGCTTTCGTATGGAGTGATTGCTGTGTGCATATTAAGGACCAGTCCCTCCAGAATCTTCCAGGTGTAGATTATGATTTATCTCTCTCGCCTGTGCTCTAGTGAGTACAAAGTCAAGTGCTTCCAGGCGCTCCCAGTAGTTAAGGTGTTTAATGGAACTTATACGTGCAGTAAAGGTTCTATGTACATTCTCTAGCTCTGCAATTTCACCTGCCTTGAATGGGGATGTTACTGTACAGCAGCATTCCAGCCTAAAAAGAATAAGTGATTTAAAAAGGATCATCATTGGCTTAGCATCTCTTGTCTTGAATGTTCTCATTATCCATGCTATCAGTTTCCTCGCAGATGTGATAGTGGCTTTGTTGTGATCCTTGAAGGTGAGGTCTTCGGACATTACCACACCCAGGTCCTTCACATTACTTTTCCGCTCTATTGTGTGATTGAAGTTTGTAGTATACTCAGTCCTAGTTATTATTTCCTCCAGTTTTCCATAACGGAGTAGTTGGAATTTGTCTTCACCTACAAAAATCTTGCCTCCACAGGGTATAATGTAAACCCCTGCGTTGAATGGTTCGTGGTGCTTGGATTTTGTTCTGGTTAGATCCTTTATCGAAGTGCTGGAAGCGATGGCGACTCTGGTGTTAGCTTGTGAAAGTACTTTAGAAACGTTAAGTGCAACCTGGCTGTTGGGAAGAATTATAACTTTGTTGGGAGTGGTGTTGGTGCGTGGAGAATTAATGATCTGAAGAGCTCTTTTCTTGAAGTCTTTGATGAAAAAGGAAGGAAAATGTAACTCAGTGAATGTTTGGTGAATGTAAGTACATTCCTCGTCAAGAAACTCAGGACTATAAATTTGGTATGCTCTTAGGAAAAACCCGATGATGATGCCTCTTTTGGTCTTGTTATCTTGACTGGAATAGAAGTGTGTGAGATCATTTGTACTGGTAGGTTTCCAATAAACTTGAAATCTTAGGTTGTTGTCTACTTTGTGAATGAGGACGTCGAGGAAAGGTAGCTTGTCATTGGCAAGAATCCTCCTGAAAATAGTAAACCCTGCCATCACATAGTCTCTCCTGTTAATACTACACAAGCACATTACAGAGAGTGAACACTGAAAGAGGTCTTCTCTATCCAGCCTCCTATAGAAATATTTGTCTAACCTATTTTTATTTTTCCCAAGTAATAGCTTTTATATCCTTTTACTCATGTGAAAGTTATAATAAAGTTGGTAGAATTACTGACAATATGTAAAGCAAAAGGACACAAGTGCAACTAATGTGATATTTTATTGTGGCAACGTTTCGCTCTCCAGGAGCTTTATCAAGCCATGATAAAGCTCCTGGAGAGCGAAACGTTGCCACAATAAAATGTCACATTAGTTGCACTTGTGTCCTTTTACTTTACATGTGAAAGTTAATTTTTCCAACATATTGTATTACTACTACTACTTATATCACTACTACTACTACTACCACTAGTATTGCACCTCACTCTGAGCTTATATACACCCTCTGTGTCCATGTACTGTTTGAGACGGGTCATCGCAAGATTGAGACCCGTGCCAGGACTACGGTCTTGGCGAACATTATACATACATACATGTACTGTTTGTAACGGCTTGACAAAGCTCCTGAAGAGCGAAACGTTGCCACAATAAAATGTCACATTAGTTGCACTTGTGTCCTTTTACTTTACATATTGTCGGTAATTCTACCAACTTTATTATATTCTTCTTCAAGGAAACAAAGGCTGGAAATGAAAAAGATCT